>NC_067472.1:211473336-211764336 GCF_947179515.1 Apodemus sylvaticus | reverse complement strand
AAAGAGAACCAAAAGGAGAATTTTCTTTCGTCAAAATTTTTCAGAAAATCACGTTTTAAGGAAATCCCGCATCGTGCGAAATTATCTTGTTTTTCCTAAACAACACGTTGTAAGTCGAAAAGCTTTCATGTTGCGTGTATGTCTAAGTGTGTAGCCTCAAAAGAGAAGGCACAGGACAGTTTTCTCTCGAAAGGATATGTAAGAATACCACTTCATAAGGAAATACAGTTTTGCAGAGTAAAGACATATACGTACGCATTGGAAACTCTTTACGAGAAGAAATAATGCATAGTACAAAATTAGCTTTTATCTCCAAAACTGCACGTTGTAACTCGAAAAGAATTGTTGTGCGTGTACGTCTTAACATGTAGCATCTAAAGAGAACCAAAAGGAGAATTTTCTTTCGTCAAAATTTTTCAGAAAATCACGTTTTAAGGAAATCCCGCATCGTGCGAAATTATCTTGTTTTTCCTAAACAACACGTTGTAAGTCGAAAAGCTTTCATGTTGCGTGTATGTCTAAGTGTGTAGCCTCAAAAGAGAAGGCACAGGAGAGTTTTCTCTCGAAAGAATATGTAAGAATACCACTTCATAAGGAAATACAGTTTTGCAGAGTGAAGACATATACGTACGTATTGGAAACTCTTTACGAGAAGAAATAACGCATAGTACAAAATTAGCTTGTATCTCCAAAACTACACGTTGTAACTCGAAAAGAATTGTTGTGGCGTGTACGTCTTAACATGTAGCATCTAAAGAGAACCAAAAGGAGAATTTTCTTTCGTCAAAATTTTTCAGAAAATCACGTTTTAAGGAAATCCCGCATCGTGCGAAATTATCTTGTTTTTCCTAAACAACACGTTGTAAGTCGAAAAGCTTTCATGTTGCGTGTATGTCTAAGTGTGTAGCCTCAAAAGAGAAGGCACAGGACAGTTTTCTCTCGAAAGGATATGTAAGAATACCACTTCATAAGGAAATACAGTTTTGCAGAGTAAAGACATATACGTACGCATTGGAAACTCTTTACGAGAAGAAATAACGCAGAGTACAAAATTAGCTTGTATCTCCAAAACTACATGTTGTATCTCGAAAAGAATTGTTGTGGCGTGTACGTCTTAACATGTAGCATCTAAAGAGAACCAAAAGGAGAATTTTCTTTCGTCAAAATTTTTCAGAAAATCACGTTTTAAGGAAATCCCGCATCGTGCGAAATTATCTTCTTTTTCCTAAACAACACGTTGTAAGTCGAAAAGCTTTCATGTTGTGTGTATGTCTAAGTGTGTAGCCTCAAAAGAGAAGGCACAGGAGAGTTTTCTCTCGAAAGAATATGTAAGAATACCCCGTTATAAGGAAGTACAATTTTGGAGAGTAAAGACAAATACGTACGTATTGAAAACACTTTACGAGAAGAAACAACGCATCGTACAAAATTAGCTTCTATCTCCAAAACTGCACGTTGTATCTCGAAAAGAATTGTTGTGGCGTGTACGTCTTAACATGTAGCATCTAAAGAGAACCAAAAGGAGAATTTTCTTTCGTCAAAATTTTTCAGAAAATCACGTTTTAAGGAAATCCCGCATCGTGCGAAATTATCTTGTTTTTCCTAAACAACACGTTGTAAGTCGAAAAGCTTTCATGTTGCGTGTATGTCTAAGTGTGTAGCCTCAAAAGAGAAGGCACAGGACAGTTTTCTCTCGAAAGGATATGTAAGAATACCACTTCATAAGGAAATACAGTTTTGCAGAGTAAAGCATATACGTACGCATTGGAAACTCTTTACGAGAAGAAATAACGCATAGTACAAAATTAGCTTGTATCTCCAAAACTACATGCTGTATCTCGAAATGAATTGTTGTGGCGTGTACGTCTTAACATGTAGCATCTAAAGAGAACCAAAAGGAGAATTTTCTTTCGTCAAAATTTTTCAGAAAATCACGTTTAAGGAAATCCCGCATCGTGCGAAATTATCTTGTTTTTCCTAAACAACACGTTGTAAGTCGAAAAGCTTTCATGTTGCGTGTATGTCTAAGTGTGTAGCCTCAAAAGAGAAGGCACAGGACAGTTTTCTCTCGAAAGGATATGTAAGAATACCACTTCATAAGGAAATACAGTTTTGCAGAGTAAAGACATATACGTACGCATTGGAAACTCTTTACGAGAAGAAATAATGCATAGTACAAAATTAGCTTTTATCTCCAAAACTGCACGTTGTAACTCGAAAAGAATTGTTGTGCGTGTACGTCTTAACATGTAGCATCTAAAGAGAACCAAAAGGAGAATTTTCTTTCGTCAAAATTTTTCAGAAAATCATGTTTTAAGGAAATCCCGCATCGTGCGAAATTATCTTGTTTTTCCTAAACAACACGATGTAAGTCGAAAAGCTTTTATGTTGCGTGTATGTCTAAGTGTGTAGCTTCAAAAGAGAAGGCACAGGACAGTTTTCTCTCGAAAGGATATGTAAGAATACCACTTCATTAGGAAATACAGTTTTGCAGAGTAAAGACATATACGTACGCATTGGAAACTCTTTACGAGAAGAAATAACGCATAGTACAAAATTAGCTTGTATCTCCAAAACTACATGTTGTATCTCGAAAAGAATTGTTGTGGCGTGTACGTCTGAACATGCAGCATCTAAAGAGAACCAAAAGGAGAATTTTCTTTCGTCAAAATTTTTCAGAAAATCACGTTTTAAGGAAATCCAGCATCGTGCGAAATTATCTTGTTTTTCCTAAACAACACGTTGTAAGTCGAAAAGCTTTCATGTTGCGTGTATGTCTAAGTGTGTAGCCTCAAAAGAGAAGGCACAGGAGAGTTTTCTCTCGAAAGAATATGTAAGAATACCACTTCATAAGGAAATACAGTTTTGCAGAGTGAAGACATATACGTACGTATTGGAAACTCTTTACGAGAAGAAATAACGCATCGTACAAAATTAGCTTGTATCTCCAAAACTACACGTTGTAACTCGAAAAGAATTGTTGTGGCGTGTACGTCTTAACATGTAGCATCTAAAGAGAACCAAAAGGAGAATTTTCTTTCGTCAAAATTTTTCAGAAAATCACGTTTTAAGGAAATCCCGCATCGTGCGAAATTATCTTGTTTTTCCTAAACAACACGTTGTAAGTCGAAAAGCTTTCATGTTGCGTGTATGTCTAAGTGTGTAGCCTCAAAAGAGAAGGCACAGGACAGTTTTCTCTCGAAAGGATATGTAAGAATACCACTTCATAAGGAAATACAGTTTTGCAGAGTAAAGACATATACGTACGCATTGGAAACTCTTTACGAGAAGAAATAATGCATAGTACAAAATTAGCTTTTATCTCCAAAACTGCACGTTGTAACTCGAAAAGAATTGTTGTGCGTGTACGTCTTAACATGTAGCATCTAAAGAGAACCAAAAGGAGAATTTTCTTTCGTCAAAATTTTTCAGAAAATCACGTTTTAAGGAAATCCCGCATCGTGCGAAATTATCTTCTTTTTCCTAAACAACACGTTGTAAGTCGAAAAGCTTTCATGTTGCGTGTATGTCTAAGTGTGTAGCCTCAAAAGAGAAGGCACAGGAGAGTTTTCTCTCGAAAGAATATGTAAGAATACCACTTCATAAGGAAATACAGTTTTGCAGAGTGAAGACATATACGTACGTATTGGAAACTCTTTACGAGAAGAAATAACGCATCGTACAAAATTAGCTTGTATCTCCAAAACTACACGTTGTAACTCGAAAAGAATTGTTGTGGCGTGTACGTCTTAACATGTAGCATCTAAAGAGAACCAAAAGGAGAATTTTCTTTCGTCAAAATTTTTCAGAAAATCACGTTTTAAGGAAATCCCGCATCGTGCGAAATTATCTTGTTTTTCCTAAACAACACGTTGTAAGTCGAAAAGCTTTCATGTTGCGTGTATGTCTAAGTGTGTAGCCTCAAAAGAGAAGGCACAGGACAGTTTTCTCTCGAAAGGATATGTAAGAATACCACTTCATAAGGAAATACAGTTTTGCAGAGTAAAGACATATACGTACGCATTGGAAACTCTTTACGAGAAGAAATAACGCAGAGTACAAAATTAGCTTGTATCTCCAAAACTACATGTTGTATCTCGAAAAGAATTGTTGTGGCGTGTACGTCTTAACATGTAGCATCTAAAGAGAACCAAAAGGAGAATTTTCTTTCGTCAAAATTTTTCAGAAAATCACGTTTTAAGGAAATCCCGCATCGTGCGAAATTATCTTCTTTTTCCTAAACAACACGTTGTAAGTCGAAAAGCTTTCATGTTGTGTGTATGTCTAAGTGTGTAGCCTCAAAAGAGAAGGCACAGGAGAGTTTTCTCTCGAAAGAATATGTAAGAATACCCCGTTATAAGGAAGTACAATTTTGGAGAGTAAAGACAAATACGTACGTATTGAAAACACTTTACGAGAAGAAACAACGCATCGTACAAAATTAGCTTGTATCTCCAAAACTACATGTTGTATCTCGAAAAGAATTGTTGTGGCGTGTACGTCTTAACATGTAGCATCTAAAGAGAACCAAAAGGAGAATTTTCTTTCGTCAAAATTTTTCAGAAAATCACGTTTTAAGGAAATCCCGCATCGTGCGAAATTATCTTGTTTTTCCTAAACAACACGTTGTAAGTCGAAAAGCTTTCATGTTGCGTGTATGTCTAAGTGTGTAGCCTCAAAAGAGAAGGCACAGGACAGTTTTCTCTCGAAAGGATATGTAAGAATACCACTTCATAAGGAAATACAGTTTTGCAGAGTAAAGACATATACGTACGCATTGGAAACTCTTTACGAGAAGAAATAACGCATAGTACAAAATTAGCTTGTATCTCCAAAACTACATGCTGTATCTCGAAATGAATTGTTGTGGCGTGTACGTCTTAACATGTAGCATCTAAAGAGAACCAAAAGGAGAATTTTCTTTCGTCAAAATTTTTCAGAAAATCACGTTTTAAGGAAATCCCGCATCGTGCGAAATTATCTTGTTTTTCCTAAACAACACGTTGTAAGTCGAAAAGCTTTCATGTTGCGTGTATGTCTAAGTGTGTAGCCTCAAAAGAGAAGGCACAGGACAGTTTTCTCTCGAAAGGATATGTAAGAATACCACTTCATAAGGAAATACAGTTTTGCAGAGTAAAGACATATACGTACGCATTGGAAACTCTTTACGAGAAGAAATAATGCATAGTACAAAATTAGCTTTTATCTCCAAAACTGCACGTTGTAACTCGAAAAGAATTGTTGTGCGTGTACGTCTTAACATGTAGCATCTAAAGAGAACCAAAAGGAGAATTTTCTTTCGTCAAAATTTTTCAGAAAATCACGTTTTAAGGAAATCCCGCATCGTGCGAAATTATCTTGTTTTTCCTAAACAACACGTTGTAAGTCGAAAAGCTTTCATGTTGCGTGTATGTCTAAGTGTGTAGCCTCAAAAGAGAAGGCACAGGAGAGTTTTCTCTCGAAAGAATATGTAAGAATACCACTTCATAAGGAAATACAGTTTTGCAGAGTGAAGACATATACGTACGTATTGGAAACTCTTTACGAGAAGAAATAACGCATAGTACAAAATTAGCTTGTATCTCCAAAACTACACGTTGTAACTCGAAAAGAATTGTTGTGGCGTGTACGTCTTAACATGTAGCATCTAAAGAGAACCAAAAGGAGAATTTTCTTTCGTCAAAATTTTTCAGAAAATCACGTTTTAAGGAAATCCCGCATCGTGCGAAATTATCTTGTTTTTCCTAAACAACACGTTGTAAGTCGAAAAGCTTTCATGTTGCGTGTATGTCTAAGTGTGTAGCCTCAAAAGAGAAGGCACAGGACAGTTTTCTCTCGAAAGGATATGTAAGAATACCACTTCATAAGGAAATACAGTTTTGCAGAGTAAAGACATATACGTACGCATTGGAAACTCTTTACGAGAAGAAATAACGCAGAGTACAAAATTAGCTTGTATCTCCAAAACTACATGTTGTATCTCGAAAAGAATTGTTGTGGCGTGTACGTCTTAACATGTAGCATCTAAAGAGAACCAAAAGGAGAATTTTCTTTCGTCAAAATTTTTCAGAAAATCACGTTTTAAGGAAATCCCGCATCGTGCGAAATTATCTTCTTTTTCCTAAACAACACGTTGTAAGTCGAAAAGCTTTCATGTTGTGTGTATGTCTAAGTGTGTAGCCTCAAAAGAGAAGGCACAGGAGAGTTTTCTCTCGAAAGAATATGTAAGAATACCCCGTTATAAGGAAGTACAATTTTGGAGAGTAAAGACAAATACGTACGTATTGAAAACACTTTACGAGAAGAAACAACGCATCGTACAAAATTAGCTTCTATCTCCAAAACTGCACGTTGTATCTCGAAAAGAATTGTTGTGGCGTGTACGTCTTAACATGTAGCATCTAAAGAGAACCAAAAGGAGAATTTTCTTTCGTCAAAATTTTTCAGAAAATCACGTTTTAAGGAAATCCCGCATCGTGCGAAATTATCTTGTTTTTCCTAAACAACACGTTGTAAGTCGAAAAGCTTTCATGTTGCGTGTATGTCTAAGTGTGTAGCCTCAAAAGAGAAGGCACAGGACAGTTTTCTCTCGAAAGGATATGTAAGAATACCACTTCATAAGGAAATACAGTTTTGCAGAGTAAAGCATATACGTACGCATTGGAAACTCTTTACGAGAAGAAATAACGCATAGTACAAAATTAGCTTGTATCTCCAAAACTACATGCTGTATCTCGAAATGAATTGTTGTGGCGTGTACGTCTTAACATGTAGCATCTAAAGAGAACCAAAAGGAGAATTTTCTTTCGTCAAAATTTTTCAGAAAATCACGTTTAAGGAAATCCCGCATCGTGCGAAATTATCTTGTTTTTCCTAAACAACACGTTGTAAGTCGAAAAGCTTTCATGTTGCGTGTATGTCTAAGTGTGTAGCCTCAAAAGAGAAGGCACAGGACAGTTTTCTCTCGAAAGGATATGTAAGAATACCACTTCATAAGGAAATACACTTTTGCAGAGTAAAGACATATACGTACGCATTGGAAACTCTTTACGAGAAGAAAAACACATAGTACAATATTAGCTTGTATCTCCAAAACTACATGTTGTATCTCGAAAAGAATTGTTGTGGCGTGTACGTCTTAACAGGTAGCATCTAAAGAGAACCAAAAGGAGAATTTTCTTTCGTCAAAATTTTTCAGAAAATCACGTTTTAAGGAAATCCCGCATCGTGCGAAATTATCTTGTTTTTCCTAAACAACACGTTGTAAGTCGAAAAGCTTTCATGTTGCGTGTATGTCTAAGTGTGTAGCCTCAAAAGAGAAGGCACAGGACAGTTTTCTCTCGAAAGGATATGTAAGAATACCACTTCATAAGGAAATACAGTCTTGCAGAGTAAAGACATATACGTACGCATTGGAAACTCTTTACGAGAAGAAATAACGCATAGTACAAAATTAGCTTGTATCTCCAAAACTACACGTTGTATCTCGAAAAGAATTGTTGTGGCGTGTACGTCTTAACATGTAGAATCTAAAGAGAACCAAAAGGAGAATTTTCTTTGGTCAAAATTTTTCAGAAAATCACGTTTTAAGGAAATCCCGCATCGTGCGAAATTATCTTGTTTTTCCTAAACAACACGTTGTAAGTCGAAAAGCTTTCATGTTGCGTGTATGTCTAAGTGTGTAGCCTCAAAAGAGAAGGCACAGGACAGTTTTCTCTCGAAAGGATATGTAAGAATACCACTTCATAAGGAAATACAGTTTTGCAGAGTAAAGACATATACGTACGCATTGGAAACTCTTTACGAGAAGAAATAACGCATAGTACAAAATTAGCTTGTATCTCCAAAACTACATGTTGTATCTCGAAAAGAATTGTTGTGGCGTGTACGTCTTAACATGTAGCATCTAAAGAGAACCAAAAGGAGAATTTTCTTTCGTCAAAATTTTTCAGAAAATCACGTTTTAAGGAAATCCCGCATCGTGCGAAATTATCTTCTTTTTCCTAAACAACACGTTGTAAGTCGAAAAGCTTTCATGTTGTGTGTATGTCTAAGTGTGTAGCCTCAAAAGAGAAGGCACAGGAGAGTTTTCTCTCGAAAGAATATGTAAGAATACCCCGTTATAAGGAAGTACAATTTTGGAGAGTAAAGACAAATACGTACGTATTGAAAACACTTTACGAGAAGAAACAACGCATCGTACAAAATTAGCTTCTATCTCCAAAACTGCACGTTGTATCTCGAAAAGAATTGTTGTGGCGTGTACGTCTTAACATGTAGCATCTAAAGAGAACCAAAAGGAGAATTTTCTTTCGTCAAAATTTTTCAGAAAATCACGTTTTAAGGAAATCCCGCATCGTGCGAAATTATCTTGTTTTTCCTAAACAACACGTTGTAAGTCGAAAAGCTTTCATGTTGCGTGTATGTCTAAGTGTGTAGCCTCAAAAGAGAAGGCACAGGACAGTTTTCTCTCGAAAGGATATGTAAGAATACCACTTCATAAGGAAATACAGTTTTGCAGAGTAAAGACATATACGTACGCATTGGAAACTCTTTACGAGAAGAAATAACGCATAGTACAAAATTAGCTTGTATCTCCAAAACTACATGCTGTATCTCGAAATGAATTGTTGTGGCGTGTACGTCTTAACATGTAGCATCTAAAGAGAACCAAAAGGAGAATTTTCTTTCGTCAAAATTTTTCAGAAAATCACGTTTAAGGAAATCCCGCATCGTGCGAAATTATCTTGTTTTTCCTAAACAACACGTTGTAAGTCGAAAAGCTTTCATGTTGCGTGTATGTCTAAGTGTGTAGCCTCAAAAGAGAAGGCACAGGACAGTTTTCTCTCGAAAGGATATGTAAGAATACCACTTCATAAGGAAATACACTTTTGCAGAGTAAAGACATATACGTACGCATTGGAAACTCTTTACGAGAAGAAAAACACATAGTACAATATTAGCTTGTATCTCCAAAACTACATGTTGTATCTCGAAAAGAATTGTTGTGGCGTGTACGTCTTAACAGGTAGCATCTAAAGAGAACCAAAAGGAGAATTTTCTTTCGTCAAAATTTTTCAGAAAATCACGTTTTAAGGAAATCCCGCATCGTGCGAAATTATCTTGTTTTTCCTAAACAACACGTTGTAAGTCGAAAAGCTTTCATGTTGCGTGTATGTCTAAGTGTGTAGCCTCAAAAGAGAAGGCACAGGACAGTTTTCTCTCGAAAGGATATGTAAGAATACCACTTCATAAGGAAATACAGTCTTGCAGAGTAAAGACATATACGTACGCATTGGAAACTCTTTACGAGAAGAAATAACGCATAGTACAAAATTAGCTTGTATCTCCAAAACTACACGTTGTATCTCGAAAAGAATTGTTGTGGCGTGTACGTCTGAACATGCAGCATCTAAAGAGAACCAAAAGGAGAATTTTCTTTCGTCAAAATTTTTCAGAAAATCATGTTTTAAGGAAATCCCGCATCGTGCGAAATTATCTTGTTTTTCCTAAACAACACGATGTAAGTCGAAAAGCTTTTATGTTGCGTGTATGTCTAAGTGTGTAGCTTCAAAAGAGAAGGCACAGGACAGTTTTCTCTCGAAAGGATATGTAAGAATACCACTTCATAAGGAAATACAGTTTTGCAGAGTAAAGACATATACGTACGCATTGGAAACTCTTTACGAGAAGAAATAACGCATAGTACAAAATTAGCTTGTATCTCCAAAACTACATGTTGTATCTCGAAAAGAATTGTTGTGGCGTGTACGGCTGAACATGCAGCATCTAAAGAGAACCAAAAGGAGAATTTTCTTTCGTCAAAATTTTTCAGAAAATCACGTTTTAAGGAAATCCCGCATCGTGCGAAATTATCTTGTTTTTCCTAAACAACACGTTGTAAGTCGAAAAGCTTTCATGTTGCGTGTATGTCTAAGTGTGTAGCCTCAAAAGAGAAGGCACAGGAGAGTTTTCTCTCGAAAGAATATGTAAGAATACCACTTCATAAGGAAATACAGTTTTGCAGAGTGAAGACATATACGTACGTATTGGAAACTCTTTACGAGAAGAAATAACGCATCGTACAAAATTAGCTTGTATCTCCAAAACTACACGTTGTAACTCGAAAAGAATTGTTGTGGCGTGTACGTCTTAACATGTAGCATCTAAAGAGAACCAAAAGGAGAATTTTCTTTCGTCAAAATTTTTCAGAAAATCACGTTTTAAGGAAATCCCGCATCGTGCGAAATTATCTTGTTTTTCCTAAACAACACGTTGTAAGTCGAAAAGCTTTCATGTTGCGTGTATGTCTAAGTGTGTAGCCTCAAAAGAGAAGGCACAGGACAGTTTTCTCTCGAAAGGATATGTAAGAATACCACTTCATAAGGAAATACAGTTTTGCAGAGTAAAGACATATACGTACGCATTGGAAACTCTTTACGAGAAGAAATAACGCAGAGTACAAAATTAGCTTGTATCTCCAAAACTACATGTTGTATCTCGAAAAGAATTGTTGTGGCGTGTACGTCTTAACAAGTAGCATCTAAAGAGAACCAAAAGGAGAATTTTCTTTCGTCAAAATTTTTCAGAAAATCACGTTTTAAGGAAATCCCGCATCGTGCGAAATTATCTTGTTTTTCCTAAACAACACGTTGTAAGTCGAAAAGCTTTCATGTTGCGTGTATGTCTAAGTGTGTAGCCTCAAAAGAGAAGGCACAGGACAGTTTTCTCTCGAAAGGATATGTAAGAATACCACTTCATAAGGAAATACAGTTTTGCAGAGTAAAGACATATACGTACGCATTGGAAACTCTTTACGAGAAGAAATAACGCAGAGTACAAAATTAGCTTGTATCTCCAAAACTACATGTTGTATCTCGAAAAGAATTGTTGTGGCGTGTACGTCTTAACATGTAGCATCTAAAGAGAACCAAAAGGAGAATTTTCTTTCGTCAAAATTTTTCAGAAAATCACGTTTTAAGGAAATCCCGCATCGTGAGAAATTATCTTCTTTTTCCTAAACAACACGTTGTAAGTCGAAAAGCTTTCATGTTGTGTGTATGTCTAAGTGTGTAGCCTCAAAAGAGAAGGCACAGGAGAGTTTTCTCTCGAAAGAATATGTAAGAATACCCCGTTATAAGGAAGTACAATTTTGGAGAGTAAAGACAAATACGTACGTATTGAAAACACTTTACGAGAAGAAACAACGCATCGTACAAAATTATCT
This sequence comes from Apodemus sylvaticus, assembly GCF_947179515.1. NCBI lineage: Eukaryota > Metazoa > Chordata > Mammalia > Rodentia > Muridae > Apodemus > Apodemus sylvaticus. The sequence continues at coordinate 211,753,109 of NC_067472.1, read as the reverse complement.
TCTATCTCCAAAACTACATGTTGTATCTCGAAAAGAATTGTTGTGGCGTGTACGTCTTAACATGTAGCATCTAAAGAGAACCAAAAGGAGAATTTTCTTTCGTCAAAATTTTTCAGAAAATCACGTTTTAAGGAAATCCCGCATCGTGCGAAATTATCTTGTTTTTCCTAAACAACACGTTGTAAGTCGAAAAGCTTTCATGTTGCGTGTATGTCTAAGTGTGTAGCCTCAAAAGAGAAGGCACAGGACAGTTTTCTCTCGAAAGGATATGTAAGAATACCACTTCATAAGGAAATACAGTTTTGCAGAGTAAAGACATATACGTACGCATTGGAAACTCTTTACGAGAAGAAATAACGCATAGTACAAAATTAGCTTGTATCTCCAAAACTACATGCTGTATCTCGAAATGAATTGTTGTGGCGTGTACGTCTTAACATGTAGCATCTAAAGAGAACCAAAAGGAGAATTTTCTTTCGTCAAAATTTTTCAGAAAATCACGTTTAAGGAAATCCCGCATCGTGCGAAATTATCTTGTTTTTCCTAAACAACACGTTGTAAGTCGAAAAGCTTTCATGTTGCGTGTATGTCTAAGTGTGTAGCCTCAAAAGAGAAGGCACAGGACAGTTTTCTCTCGAAAGGATATGTAAGAATACCACTTCATAAGGAAATACACTTTTGCAGAGTAAAGACATATACGTACGCATTGGAAACTCTTTACGAGAAGAAAAACACATAGTACAATATTAGCTTGTATCTCCAAAACTACATGTTGTATCTCGAAAAGAATTGTTGTGGCGTGTACGTCTTAACAGGTAGCATCTAAAGAGAACCAAAAGGAGAATTTTCTTTCGTCAAAATTTTTCAGAAAATCACGTTTTATGGAAATCCCGCATCGTGCGAAATTATCTTGTTTTTCCTAAACAACACGTTGTAAGTCGAAAAGCTTTCATGTTGCGTGTATGTCTAAGTGTGTAGCCTCAAAAGAGAAGGCACTGGACAGTTTTCTCTAGAAAGGATATGTAAGAATACCACTTCATAAGGAAATACAGTCTTGCAGAGTAAAGACATATACGTACGCATTGGAAACTCTTTACGAGAAGAAATAACGCATAGTACAAAATTAGCTTGTATCTCCAAAACTACACGTTGTATCTCGAAAAGAATTGTTGTGGCGTGTACGTCTTAACATGTAGAATCTAAAGAGAACCAAAAGGAGAATTTTCTTTGGTCAAAATTTTTCAGAAAATCACGTTTTAAGGAAATCCCGCATCGTGCGAAATTATCTTGTTTTTCCTAAACAACACGTTGTAAGTCGAAAAGCTTTCATGTTGCGTGTATGTCTAAGTGTGTAGCCTCAAAAGAGAAGGCACAGGACAGTTTTCTCTTGAAAGGATATGTAAGAATACCACTTCATAAGGAAATACAGTTTTGCAGAGTAAAGACATATACGTACGCATTGGAAACTCTTTACGAGAAGAAATAACGCATAGTACAAAATTAGCTTGTATCTCCAAAACTACATGTTGTATCTCGAAAAGAATTGTTGTGGCGTGTACGTCTTAACATGTAGCATCTAAAGAGAACCAAAAGGAGAATTTTCTTTCGTCAAAATTTTTCAGAAAATCACGTTTTAAGGAAATCCCGCATCGTGCGAAATTATCTTGTTTTTCCTAAACAACACGTTGTAAGTCGAAAAGCTTTCATGTTGCGTGTATGTCTAAGTGTGTAGCCTCAAAAGAGAAGGCACAGGACAGTTTTCTCTCGAAAGGATATGTAAGAATACCACTTCATAAAGAAATACAGTCTTGCAGAGTAACGACATATACGTACGCATTGGAAACTCTTTACGAGAAGAAATAACGCATAGTACAAAATTAGCTTGTATCTCCAAAACTACATGTTGTATCTCGAAAAGAATTGTTGTGGCGTGTACGTCTTAACATGTAGAATCTAAAGAGAACCAAAAGGAGAATTTTCTTTGGTCAAAATTTTTCAGAAAATCACGTTTTAAGGAAATCCCGCATCGTGCGAAATTATCTTGTTTTTCCTAAACAACACGTTGTAAGTCGAAAAGCTTTCATGTTGCGTGTATGTCTAAGTGTGTAGCCTCAAAAGAGAAGGCACAGGACAGTTTTCTCTCGAAAGGATATGTAAGAATACCACTTCATAAGGAAATACAGTCTTGCAGAGTAAAGACATATACGTACGCATTGGAAACTCTTTACGAGAAGAAATAACGCATAGTACAAAATTAGCTTGTATCTCCAAAACTACACGTTGTATCTCGAAAAGAATTGTTGTGGCGTGTACGTCTTAACATGTAGCATCTAAAGAGAACCAAAAGGAGAATTTTCTTTGGTCAAAATTTTTCAGAAAATCACGTTTTAAGGAAATCCCGCATCGTGCGAAATTATCTTGTTTTTCCTAAACAACACGTTGTAAGTCGAAAAGCTTTCATGTTGCGTGTATGTCTAAGTGTGTAGCCTCAAAAGAGAAGGCACAGGACAGTTTTCTCTCGAAAGGATATGTAAGAATACCACTTCATAAGGAAATACAGTTTTGCAGAGTAAAGACATATACGTACGCATTGGAAACTCTTTACGAGAAGAAATAACGCATAGTACAAAATTAGCTTGTATCTCCAAAACTACATATTGTATCTCGAAAAGAATTGTTGTGGCGTGTACGTCTTAACATGTAGCATCTAAAGAGAACCAAAAGGAGAATTTTCTTTCGTCAAAATTTTTCAGAAAATCACGTTTTAAGGAAATCCCGCATCGTGCGAAATTATCTTGTTTTTCCTAAACAACACGTTGTAAGTCGAAAAGCTTTCATGTTGCGTGTATGTCTAAGTGTGTAGCCTCAAAAGAGAAGGCACAGGACAGTTTTCTCTCGAAAGGATATGTAAGAATACCACTTCATAAGGAAATACAGTCTTGCAGAGTAAAGACATATACGTACGCATTGGAAACTCTTTACGAGAAGAAATAACGCATAGTACAAAATTAGCTTGTATCTCCAAAACTACATGTTGTATCTCGAAAAGAATTGTTGTGGCGTGTACGTCTTAACATGTAGAATCTAAAGAGAACCAAAAGGAGAATTTTCTTTCGTCAAAATTTTTCAGAAAATCACGTTTTAAGGAAATCCCGCATCGTGCAAAATTATCTTGTTTTTCCTGAACAACACGTTGTAAGTCGAAAAGCTTTCATGTTGCGTGCATGTCTAAGTGTGTAGCCTCAAAAGAGAAGGCACAGGACAGTTTTCTCTCGAAAGGATATGTAAGAATACCACTTCATAAGGAAATACAGTTTTGCAGAGTAAAGACATATATGTACGCATTGGAAACTCTTTACGAGAAGAAATAACGCATAGAACAAAATTAGCTTGTATCTCCAAAACTACACGTTGTATCTCGAAAAGAATTGTTGTGGCGTGTACGTCTTAACATGTAGCATCTAAAGAGAACCAAAAGGAGAATTTTCTTTCGTCAAAATTTTTCAGAAAATCACGTTTTAAGGAAATCCCGCATCGTGCGAAATTATCTTGTTTTTCCTAAACAACACGTTGTAAGTCGAAAAGCTTTCATGTTGCGTGTATGTCTAAGTGTGTAGCCTCAAAAGAGAAGGCACAGGACAGTTTTCTCTCGAAAGGATATGTAAGAATACCACTTCATAAGGAAATACAGTTTTGCAGAGTAAAGACATATACATACGCATTGGAAACTCTTTACGAGAAGAAATAACGCATAGTAAAAAATTAGCTTGTATCTCCAAAACTACATGTTGTATCTCGAAAAGAATTGTTGTGGCGTGTACGTCTTAAAATGTAGCATCTAAAGAGAACCAAAAGGAGAATTTTCTTTCGTCAAAATTTTTCAGAAAATCACGTTTTAAGGAAATCCCGCATCGTGCGAAATTATCTTGTTTTTCCTAAACAACACGTTGTAAGTCGAAAAGCTTTCATGTTGCGTGTATGTCTAAGTGTGTAGCCTCAAAAGAGAAGGCACAGGACAGTTTTCTCTCGAAAGGATATGTAAGAATACCACTTCATAAGGAAATACAGTTTTGCAGAGTAAAGACATATACGTACGCATTGGAAACTCTTTACGAGAAGAAATAACGCATAGTACAAAATTAGCTTGTATCTCCAAAACTACATATTGTATCTCGAAAAGAATTGTTGTGGCGTGTACGTCTTAACATGTAGCATCTAAAGAGAACCAAAAGGAGAATTTTCTTTCGTCAAAATTTTTCAGAAAATCACGTTTTAAGGAAATCCCGCATCGTGCGAAATTATCTTGTTTTTCCTAAACAACACGTTGTAAGTCGAAAAGCTTTCATGTTGCGTGTATGTCTAAGTGTGTAGCCTCAAAAGAGAAGGCACAGGACAGTTTTCTCTCGAAAGGATATGTAAGAATACCACTTCATAAGGAAATACAGTCTTGCAGAGTAAAGACATATACGTACGCATTGGAAACTCTTTACGAGAAGAAATAACGCATAGTACAAAATTAGCTTGTATCTCCAAAACTACATGTTGTATCTCGAAAAGAATTGTTGTGGCGTGTACGTCTTAACATGTAGAATCTAAAGAGAACCAAAAGGAGAATTTTCTTTCGTCAAAATTTTTCAGAAAATCACGTTTTAAGGAAATCCCGCATCGTGCAAAATTATCTTGTTTTTCCTGAACAACACGTTGTAAGTCGAAAAGCTTTCATGTTGCGTGTATGTCTAAGTGTGTAGCCTCAAAAGAGAAGGCACAGGACAGTTTTCTCTCGAAAGGATATGTAAGAATACCACTTCATAAGGAAATACAGTTTTGCAGAGTAAAGACATATACGTACGCATTGGAAATTCTTTACGAGAAGAAATAACGCATAGTACAAAATTAGCTTGTATCTCCAAAACTACATGTTGTATCTCGAAAAGAATTGTTGTGGCGTGTACGTCTTAACATGTAGCATCTAAAGAGAACCAAAAGGAGAATTTTCTTTCGTCAAAATTTTTCAGGAAATCACGTTTTAAGGAAATCCCGCATCGTGCGAAATTATCTTGTTTTTCCTAAACAACACGTTGTAAGTCGAAAAGCTTTCATGTTGCGTGTATGTCTAAGTGTGTAGCCTCAAAAGAGAAGGCACAGGACAGTTTTCTCTCGAAAGAATATGTAAGAATACCACTTCATAAGGAAATACAATTTTGCAGAGTAAAGACATATACGTACGCATTGGAAACTCTTTACGAGAAGAAATAACGCATAGTACAAAATTAGCTTGTATCTCCAAAACTACACGTTGTATCTCGAAAAGAATTGTTGTGGCGTGTACGTCTTAACATGTAGCATCTAAAGAGAACCAAAAGGAGAATTTTCTTTCGTCAAAATTTTTCAGAAAATCACGTTTTAAGGAAATCCCGCATCGTGCGAAATTATCTTGTTTTTCCTAAACAACACGTTGTAAGTCGAAAAGCTTTCATGTTGCGTGTATGTCTAAGTGTGTAGCCTCAAAAGAGAAGGCACAGGAGAGTTTTCTCTCGAAAGAATATATAAGAATACCACTTCATAAGGAAATACAGATTTGCAGAGTAAGACATATACATACGTATTGGAAACTCTTAACGAGAAGAAATAACGCATCGTACAAAATTAGCTTGTATCTCCAAAACTACACGTTGTAACTCGAAAAGAATTGTTGTGGCGTGTACGTCTTAACATGTAGCATCTAAAGAGAACCAAAAGGAGAATTTTCTTTCGTCAAAATTTTTCAGGAAATCACGTTTTAAGGAAATCCCGCATCGTGCGAAATTATCTTGTTTTTCCTAAACAACACGTTGTAAGTCGAAAAGCTTTCATGTTGGGTGTAAGTCTAAGTGTGTAGTCTCAAAAGAGAAGGCACAGGACAGTTTTCTCTCGAAAGGATATGTAAGAATACCACTTCATAAGGAAATACAGTTTTGCAGAGTAAAGACATATACGTACGCATTGGAAACTCTTTAGGAGAAGAAATAAGGCATAGTACAAAATTAGCTTGTATCTCCAAAACTACATGTTGTATCTTGAAAAGAATTGTTGTGGCGTGTACGTCTTAACATGTAGCATCTAAAGAGAACCAAAAGGAGAATTTTCTTTCGTCAAAATTTTTCAGAAAATCACGTTTTAAGGAAATCCCGCATCGTGCGAAATTATCTTGTTTTTCCTAAACAACACGTTGTAAGTCGAAAAGCTTTCATGTTGCGTGTATGTCTAAGTGTGTAGCCTCAAAAGAGAAGGCACAGGACAGTTTTCTCTCGAAAGAATATGTAAGAATACCACTTCATAAGGAAATACAGTTTTGCAGAGTAAAGACATATACGTACGCATTGGAAACTCTTTACGAGAAGAAATAACGCACAGTACAAAATTAGCTTGTATCTCCAAAACTACACGTTGTATCTCGAAAAGAATTGTTGTGGCGTGTACGTCTTAACATGTAGCATCTAAAGAGAACCAAAAGGAGAATTTTCTTTCGTCAAAATTTTTCAGAAAATCACGTTTTAAGGAAATCCCGCATCGTGCGAAATTATCTTGTTTTTCCTAAACAACACGTTGTAAGTCGAAAAGCTTTCATGTTGCGTGTATGTCTAAGTGTGTAGCCTCAAAAGAGAAGGCACAGGAGAGTTTTCTCTCGAAAGAATATATAAGAATACCACTTCATAAGGAAATACAGATTTGCAGAGTAAAGACATATACATACGTATTGGAAACTCTTAACGAGAAGAAATAACGCATCGTACAAAATTAGCTTGTATCTCCAAAACTACACGTTGTAACTCGAAAAGAATTGTTGTGGCGTGTACGTCTTAACATGTAGCATCTAAAGAGAACCAAAAGGAGAATTTTCTTTCGTCAAAATTTTTCAGGAAATCACGTTTTAAGGAAATCCCGCATCGTGCGAAATTATCTTGTTTTTCCTAAACAACACGTTGTAAGTCGAAAAGCTTTCATGTTGCGTGTAAGTCTAAGTGTGTAGTCTCAAAAGAGAAGGCACAGGACAGTTTTCTCTCGAAAGGATATGTAAGAATACCACTTCATAAGGAAATACAGTTTTGCAGAGTAAAGACATATACGTACGCATTGGAAACTCTTTACGAGAAGAAATAAGGCATAGTACAAAATTAGCTTGTATCTCCAAAACTACATGTTGTATCTCGAAAAGAATTGTTGTGGCGTGTACGTCTTAACATGTAGCATCTAAAGAGAACCAAAAGGAGAATTTTCTTTCGTCAAAATTTTTCAGAAAATCACGTTTTAAGGAAATCCCGCATCGTGCGAAATTATCTTGTTTTTCCTAAACAACACGTTGTAAGTCGAAAAGCTTTCATGTTGCGTGTATGTCTAAGTGTGTAGCCTCAAAAGAGAAGGCACAGGACAGTTTTCTCTCGAAAGAATATGTAAGAATACCACTTCATAAGGAAATACAGTTTTGCAGAGTAAAGACATATACGTACGCATTGGAAACTCTTTACGAGAAGAAATAACGCATAGTACAAAATTAGCTTGTATCTCCAAAACTACACGTTGTATCTCGAAAAGAATTGTTGTGGCGTGTACGTCTTAACATGTAGCATCTAAAGAGAACCAAAAGGAGAATTTTCTTTCGTCAAAATTTTTCAGAAAATCACGTTTTAAGGAAATCCCGCATCGTGCGAAATTATCTTGTTTTTCCTAAACAACACGTTGTAAGTCGAAAAGCTTTCATGTTGCGTGTATGTCTAAGTGTGTAGCCTCAAAAGAGAAGGCACAGGAGAGTTTTCTCTCGAAAGAATATATAAGAATACCACTTCATAAGGAAATACAGATTTGCAGAGTAAAGACATATACATACGTATTGGAAACTCTTAACGAGAAGAAATAACGCATCGTACAAAATTAGCTTGTATCTCCAAAACTACACGTTGTAACTCGAAAAGAATTGTTGTGGCGTGTACGTCTTAACATGTAGCATCTAAAGAGAACCAAAAGGAGAATTTTCTTTCGTCAAAATTTTTCAGAAAATCACGTTTTAAGGAAATCCCGCATCGTGCGAAATTATCTTGTTTTTCCTAAACAACACGTTGTAAGTCGAAAAGCTTTCATGTTGCGTGTATGTCTAAGTGTGTAGCCTCAAAAGAGAAGGCACAGGACAGTTTTCTCTCGAAAGGATATGTAAGAATACCACTTCATAAGGAAATACAGTTTTGCAGAGTAAAGACATATACGTACGCATTGGAAACTCTTTACGAGAAGAAATAAAGCATAGTACAAAATTAGCTTGTATCTCCAAAACTACATGTTGTATCTTGAAAAGAATTGTTGTGGCGTGTATGTCTGAACATGCAGCATCTAAAGAGAACCAAAAGGAGAATTTTCTTTCGTCAAAATTTTTCAGAAAATCACGTTTTAAGGAAATCCTGCATCGTGCGAAATTATCTTGTTTTTCCTAAACAACACGTTGTAAGTCGAAAAGCTTTCATGTTGCGTGTATATCTAAGTGTGTAGCCTCAAAAGAGAAGGCACAGGACAGTTTTCTCTCGAAAGGATATGTACGAATACCACTTCATAAGGAAATACAGTTTTGCAGAGTAAAGACATATACGTACGCATTGGAAAATCTTTACGAGAAGAAATAACGCATAGTACAAAATTAGCTTGTATCTCCAAAACTACATGTTGTATCTCGAAAAGAATTGTTGTGGCGTGTACGTCTTAACATGTAGCATCTAAAGAGAACCAAAAGGAGAATTTTCTTTCGTCAAAATTTTTCAGAAAATCACGTTTTAAGGAAATCCCGCATCGTGCGAAATTATCTTGTTTTTCCTAAACAACACGATGTAAGTCGAAAAGCTTTCATGTTGCGTGTATGTCTAAGTGTGTAGCCTCAAAAGACAAGGCACAGGACAGTTTTCTCTCGAAAGGATATGTAAGAATACCACTTCATAAGGAAATACAGTTTTGCAGTGTAAAGACATATACGTACCCATTGGAAACTCTTTACGAGAAGAAATAACGCATAGTACAAAATTAGCTTGTATCTCCAAAATAACATGTTGTATCTCGAAAAGAATTGTTGTGGCGTGTACGTCTTAACATGTAGCATCTAAAGAGAACCAAAAGGAGAATTTTCTTTCGTCAAAATTTTTCAGAAAATCACGTTTTAAGGAAATCACGCATCGTGCGTAATTATCTTGTGTATCCTAAACAACACGTTGTAAGTCGAAAAGCTTTCATGTTGCGTGTATGTCTAAGTGTGTAGCCTCAAAAGAGAAGGCACAGGAGAGTTTTCGCTCGAAAGAATATTGTAGAATACCCCGTTATAAGGAAGTACAATTTTGGAGAGTAAAGACAAATACGTACGTATTGAAAACACTTTACTAGAAGAAACAACGCATCGTACAAAATTAGCTTGTATCTCCAAAACTACTCGTTGTAACTCGAAAAGTATTGTTGTGGCGTGTACGTCTGAACATGCAGCATCTAAAGAGAACCAAAAGGAGAATTTTCTTTCGTCAAAATTTTTCAGAAAATCACGTTTTAAGGAAATCCCGCATCGTGCGAAATTATCTTGTTTTTCCTAAACAACACGTTGTAAGTCGAAAAGCTTTCATGTTGCGTGTATGTCTAAGTGTGTAGCCTCAAAAGAGAAGGCACAGGACAGTTTTCTCTCGAAAGGATATGTAAGAATACCACTTCATAAGGAAATACAGTCTTGCAGAGTAAAGACATATACGTACGCATTGGAAACTCTTTACGAGAAGAAATAACGCATAGTACAAAATTAGCTTGTATCTCCAAAACTACACGTTGTATCTCGAAAAGAATTGTTGTGGCGTGTACGTCTTAACATGTAGAATCTAAAGAGAACCAAAAGGAGAATTTTCTTTGGTCAAAATTTTTCAGAAAATCACGTTTTAAGGAAATCCCGCATCGTGCGAAATTATCTTGTTTTTCCTAAACAACACGTTGTAAGTCGAAAAGCTTTCATGTTGCGTGTATGTCTAAGTGTGTAGCCTCAAAAGAGAAGGCACAGGACAGTTTTCTCTCGAAAGGATATGTAAGAATACCACTTCATAAGGAAATACAGTTTTGCAGAGTAAAGACATATACGTACGCATTGGAAACTCTTTACGAGAAGAAATAACGCATAGTACAAAATTAGCTTGTATCTCCAAAACTACATGTTGTATCTCGAAAAGAATTGTTGTGGCGTGTACGTCTTAACATGTAGCATCTAAAGAGAACCAAAAGGAGAATTTTCTTTCGTCAAAATTTTTCAGAAAATCACGTTTTAAGGAAATCCCGCATCGTGCGAAATTATCTTGTTTTTCCTAAACAACACGTTGTAAGTCGAAAAGCTTTCATGTTGCGTGTATGTCTAAGTGTGTAGCCTCAAAAGAGAAGGCACAGGACAGTTTTCTCTCGAAAGGATATGTAAGAATACCACTTCATAAAGAAATACAGTCTTGCAGAGTAACGACATATACGTACGCATTGGAAACTCTTTACGAGAAGAAATAACGCATAGTACAAAATTAGCTTGTATCTCCAAAACTACATGTTGTATCTCGAAAAGAATTGTTGTGGCGTGTACGTCTTAACATGTAGAATCTAAAGAGAACCAAAAGGAGAATTTTCTTTGGTCAAAATTTTTCAGAAAATCACGTTTTAAGGAAATCCCGCATCGTGCGAAATTATCTTGTTTTTCCTAAACAACACGTTGTAAGTCGAAAAGCTTTCATGTTGCGTGTATGTCTAAGTGTGTAGCCTCAAAAGAGAAGGCACAGGACAGTTTTCTCTCGAAAGGATATGTAAGAATACCACTTCATAAGGAAATACAGTCTTGCAGAGTAAAGACATATACGTACGCATTGGAAACTCTTTACGAGAAGAAATAACGCATAGTACAAAATTAGCTTGTATCTCCAAAACTACATGTTGTATCTCGAAAAGAATTGTTGTGGCGTGTACGTCTTAACATGTAGAATCTAAAGAGAACCAAAAGGAGAATTTTCTTTCGTCAAAATTTTTCAGAAAATCACGTTTTAAGGAAATCCCGCATCGTGCGAAATTATCTTGTTTTTCCTAAACAACACGTTGTAAGTCGAAAAGCTTTCATGTTGCGTGCATGTCTAAGTGTGTAGCCTCAAAAGAGAAGGCACAGGACAGTTTTCTCTCGAAAGGATATGTAAGAATACCACTTCATAAGGAAATACAGTTTTGCAGAGTAAAGACATATATGTACGCATTGGAAACTCTTTACGAGAAGAAATAACGCATAGAACAAAATTAGCTTGTATCTCCAAAACTACACGTTGTATCTCGAAAAGAATTGTTGTGGCGTGTACGTCTTAACATGTAGCATCTAAAGAGAACCAAAAGGAGAATTTTCTTTCGTCAAAATTTTTCAGAAAATCACGTTTTAAGGAAATCCCGCATCGTGCGAAATTATCTTGTTTTTCCTAAACAACACGTTGTAAGTCGAAAAGCTTTCATGTTGCGTGTATGTCTAAGTGTGTAGCCTCAAAAGAGAAGGCACAGGACAGTTTTCTCTCGAAAGGATATGTAAGAATACCACTTCATAAGGAAATACAGTTTTGCAGAGTAAAGACATATACGTACGCATTGGAAACTCTTTACGAGAAGAAATAACGCATAGTACAAAATTAGCTTGTATCTCCAAAACTACATGCTGTATCTCGAAATGAATTGTTGTGGCGTGTACGTCTTAACATGTAGCATCTAAAGAGAACCAAAAGGAGAATTTTCTTTCGTCAAAATTTTTCAGAAAATCACGTTTAAGGAAATCCCGCATCGTGCGAAATTATCTTGTTTTTCCTAAACAACACGTTGTAAGTCGAAAAGCTTTCATGTTGCGTGTATGTCTAAGTGTGTAGCCTCAAAAGAGAAGGCACAGGACAGTTTTCTCTCGAAAGGATATGTAAGAATACCACTTCATAAGGAAATACACTTTTGCAGAGTAAAGACATATACGTACGCATTGGAAACTCTTTACGAGAAGAAAAACACATAGTACAATATTAGCTTGTATCTCCAAAACTACATGTTGTATCTCGAAAAGAATTGTTGTGGCGTGTACGTCTTAACAGGTAGCATCTAAAGAGAACCAAAAGGAGAATTTTCTTTCGTCAAAATTTTTCAGAAAATCACGTTTTAAGGAAATCCCGCATCGTGCGAAATTATCTTGTTTTTCCTAAACAACACGTTGTAAGTCGAAAAGCTTTCATGTTGCGTGTATGTCTAAGTGTGTAGCCTCAAAAGAGAAGGCACAGGACAGTTTTCTCTCGAAAGGATATGTAAGAATACCACTTCATAAGGAAATACAGTCTTGCAGAGTAAAGACATATACGTACGCATTGGAAACTCTTTACGAGAAGAAATAACGCATAGTACAAAATTAGCTTGTATCTCCAAAACTACACGTTGTATCTCGAAAAGACTTGTTGTGGCGTGTACGTCTTAACATGTAGAATCTAAAGAGAACCAAAAGGAGAATTTTCTTTGGTCAAAATTTTTCAGAAAATCACGTTTTAAGGAAATCCCGCATCGTGCGAAATTATCTTGTTTTTCCTAAACAACAAGTTGTAAGTCGAAAAGCTTTCATGTTGCGTGTATGTCTAAGTGTGTAGCCTCAAAAGAGAAGGCACAGGACAGTTTTCTCTTGAAAGGATATGTAAGAATACCACTTCATAAGGAAATACAGTTTTGCAGAGTAAAGACATATACGTACGCATTGGAAACTCTTTACGAGAAGAAATAACGCATAGTACAAAATTAGCTTGTATCTCCAAAACTACATGCTGTATCTCGAAATGAATTGTTGTGGCGTGTACGTCTTAACATGTAGCATCTAAAGAGAACCAAAAGGAGAATTTTCTTTCGTCAAAATTTTTCAGAAAATCACGTTTAAGGAAATCCCGCATCGTGCGAAATTATCTTGTTTTTCCTAAACAACACGTTGTAAGTCGAAAAGCTTTCATGTTGCGTGTATGTCTAAGTGTGTAGCCTCAAAAGAGAAGTCACAGGACAGTTTTCTCTCGAAAGGATATGTAAGAATACCACTTCATAAGGAAATACAGTTTTGCAGAGTAAAGACATATACGTACGCATTGGAAACTCTTTACGAGAAGAAATAACGCATAGTACAAAATTAGCTTGTATCTCCAAAACTACATGTTGTATCTCGAAAAGAATTGTTGTGGCGTGTACGTCTGAACATGCAGCATCTAAAGAGAACCAAAAGGAGAATTTTCTTTCCTCAAAATTTTTCAGAAAATCACGTTTTAAGGAAATCCCGCATCGTGCGAAATTATCTTGTTTTTCCTAAACAACACGTTGTAAGTCGAAAAGCTTTCATGTTGCGTGTATGTCTAAGTGTGTAGCCTCAAAAGAGAAGGCACAGGACAGTTTTCTCTCGAAAGGATATGTAAGAATACAACTTCATAAGGAAATACAGTTTTGCAGAGTAAAGACATATACGTACGCATTGGAAACTCTTTACGAGAAGAAATAACGCATAGTACAAAATTAGCTTGTATCTCCAAAACTACATGTTGTATCTCGAAAGAATTGTTGTGGCGTGTACGTCTTAACATGTAGCATCTAAAGAGAACCAAAAGGAGAATTTTCTTTCGTCAAAATTTTTCAGAAAATCACGTTTTAAGGAAATCCCGCATCGTGCGAAATTATCTTGTTTTTCCTAAAAAACACGTTGTAAGTCGAAAAGCTTTCATGTTGCGTGTATGTCTAAGTGTGTAGCCTCAAAAGAGAAGGCACAGGAGAGTTTTCTCTCGAAAGAATATTGTAGAATACCCCGTTATAAGGAAGTACAATTTTGCAGAGTAAAGACAAATACGTACGTATTGAAAACACTTTACGAGAAGAAACAACGCATCGTACAAAATTAGCTTGTATCTCCAAAACTACATGTTGTATCTCGAAAAGAATTGTTGTGGCGTGTACGTCTTAACATGTAGCATCTAAAGAGAACCAAAAGGAGAATTTTCTTTCGTCAAAATTTTTCAGAAAATCACGTTTTAAGGAAATCCCGCATCGTGCGAAATTATCTTGTTTTTCCTAAACAACACGTTGTAAGTCGAAAAGCTTTCATGTTGCGTGTATGTCTAAGTGTGTAGCCTCAAAAGAGAAGGCACAGGAGAGTTTTCTCTCGAAAGAATATTGTAGAATACCCCGTTATAAGGAAGTACAATTTTGGAGAGTAAAGACAAATAAGTACGTATTGAAAACACTTTACGAGAAGAAACAACGCATCGTACAAAATTAGCTTGTATCTCCAAAACTACTCGTTGTAACTCGAAAAGAATTGTTGTGGCGTGTACGTCTTAACATGTAGCATCTAAAGAGAACCAAAAGGAGAATTTTCTTTCGTCAAAATTTTTCAGAAAATCACGTTTTAAGGAAATCCCGCATCGTGCGAAATTATCTTGTTTTTCCTAAACAACACGTTGTAAGTCGAAAAGCTTTCATGTCGCGTGTATGTCTAAGTGTGTAGCCTCAAAAGAGAAGGCACAGGACAGTTTTCTCTCGAAAGAATATGTAAGAATACCACTTCATAAGGAAATACAGTTTTGCAGAGTAAAGACATATACGTACGCATTGGAAACTCTTTACGAGAAGAAATAACGCATCGTACAAAATTAGCTTGTATCTCCAAAACTACACGTTGTATCTCGAAAACAATTGTTGTGGCGTGTACGTCTTAACATGTAGCATCCAAAGAGAACCAAAAGGAGAATTTTCTTTCGTCAAAATTTTTCAGAAAATCACGTTTTAAGGAAATCCCGCATCGTGCGAAATTATCTTGTTTTTCCTAAACAACACGTTGTAAGTCGAAAAGCTTTCATGTTGCGTGTATGTCTAAGTGTGTAGCCTCAAAAGAGAAGGCACAGGACAGTTTTCTCTCGAAAGGATATGTAAGAATACCACTTCATAAGGAAATACAGTTTTGCAGAGTAAAGACATATACGTACGCATTGGAAACTCTTTACGAGAAGAAATAACGCATAGTACAAAATTAGCTTGTATCTCCAAAACTACATGTTGTATCTCGAAAAGAATTGTTGTGGCGTGTACGTCTTAACATGTAGCATCTAAAGAGAACCAAAAGGAGAATTTTCTTTCGTCAAAATTTTTCAGAAAATCACGTTTTAAGGAAATCCCGCGTCGTGCGAAATTATCTTGTTTTTCCTAAAGAACACGTTGTAAGTCGAAAAGCTTTCATATTGCGTGTATGTCTAATTGTGTAGCCTCAAAAGAGAAGGCACAGGAGAGTTTTCGCTTGAAAGAATATTGTAGAATACCCCGTTATAAGGAAGTACAATTTTGGAGAGTAAAGACAAATACTTACGTATTGAAAACACTTTACGAGAAGAAACAACGCATCGTACAAAATTAGCTTGTATCTCCAAAACTACTCGTTGTAACTCGAAAAGAATTGTTGTGGCGTGTACGTCTTAACATGTAGCATCTAAAGAGAACCAAAAGGAGAATTTTCTTTCGTCAAAATTTTTCAGAAAATCACGTTTTAAGGAAATCCCACATCGTGCGAAATTATCTTGTTTTTCCTAAACAACATGTTGTAAGTCGAAAAGCTTTCATGTTGCGTGTATGTCTAAGTGTGTAGCCTCAAAAGAGAAGGCACAGGAGAGTTTTCTCTCGAAAGAATATGTAAGAATACCACTTCATAAGGAAATACAGTTTTGCAGAGTAAAGACATATACGTACGTATTGGAAACTCTTTAAGAGAAGAAATAACGCATCGTACAAAATTAGCTTGTATCTCCAAAACTACACGTTGTAACTCGAAAAGAATTGTTGTGGCGTGTACGTCTTAACATGTAGCATCTAAAGAGAACCAAAAGGAGAATTTTCTTTCGTCAAAATTTTTCAGAAAATCACGTTTTAAGGAAATCCCGCATCGTGCGAAATTATCTTGTTTTTCCTAAACAACACGTTGTAAGTCGAAAAGCTTTCATGTTGCGTGTATGTCTAAGTGTGTAGCCTCAAAAGAGAAGGCACAGGACAGTTTTCTCTCGAAAGGATATGTAAGAATACCACTTCATAAGGAAATACAGTTTTGCAGAGTAAAGACATATTCGTACGCATTGGAAACTCTTTACGAGAAGAAATAACGCATAGTACAAAATTAGCTTGTATCTCCAAAACTACATGCTGTATCTCGAAAAGAATTGTTGTGGCGTGTACGTCTTAACATGTAGCATCTAAAGAGAACCAAAAGGAGAATTTTCTTTCGTCAAAATTTTTCAGAAAATCACGTTTTAAGGAAATCCCGCATCGTGCGAAATTATCTTGTTTTTCCTAAACAACACGTTGTAAGTCGAAAAGCTTTCATTTTGCGTGTATGTCTAAGTGTGTAGCCTCAAAATAGAAGGCACAGGAGTGTTTTCTCTCGAAAGAATATTGTAGAATACCCCGTTATAAGGAAGTACAATTTTGGAGAGTAAAGACAAATACGTACTTATTGAAAACACTTTACGAGAAGAAACAACGCATCGTACAAAATTAGCTTGTATCTCCAAAACTACACGTTGGAACTCGAAAAGAATTGTTGTGGCGTGTACGTCTTAACATGTAGCATCTAAAGAGAACCTAAAGGAGAATTTTCTTTCGTCAAAATTTTTCAGAAAATCACGTTTTAAGGAAATCCCGCATCGTGCGAAATTATCTTGTTTTTCCTAAACAACACGTTGTAAGTCGAAAAGCTTTCATGTTGCGTGTATGTCTAAGTGTGTAGCCTCAAAAGAGAAGGCACAGGAGAGTTTTCTCTCGAAAGAATATTGTAGAATACCCCGTTATAAGGAAGTACAATTTTGGAGAGTAAAGACAAATACGTATGTATTGAAAACACTTTACGAGAAGAAACAACGCATCGTACAAAATTAGCTTGTATCTCCAAAACTACAGGTTGTATCTCGAAAAGAATTGTTGTGGCGTGTACGTCTTAACATGTAGCATCTAAAGAGAACCAAAAGGAGAATTTTCTTTCGTCAAAATTTTTCAGAAAATCACGTTTTAAGGAAATCCCGCATCGTGCGAAATTATCTTGTTTTTCCTAAACAACACGTTGTAAGTCGAAAAGCTTTCATGTTGCGTGTATGTCTAAGTGTGTAGCCTCAAAAGAGAAGGCACAGGAGAGTTTTCTCTCGAAAGAATATTGTAGAATACCCCGTTATAAGGAAGTACAATTTTGGAGAGTAAAGACAAATACGTACGTATTGAAAACACTTTACGAGAAGAAACAACGCATCGTACAAAATTAGCTTATATCTCCAAAACTACCCGTTGTAACTCGAAAAGAATTGTTGTGGCGTGTACGTCTTAACATGTAGCATCTAAAGAGAACCAAAAGGAGAATTTTCTTTCGTCAAAATTTTTCAGAAAATCACGTTTTAAGGAAATCCCGCATCGTGCGAAATTATCTTGTTTTTCCTAAACAACACGTTGTAAGTCGAAAAGCTTTCATGTCGCGTGTATGTCTAAGTGTGTAGCCTCAAAAGAGAAGGCACAGGACAGTTTTCTCTCGAAAGAATATGTAAGAATACCACTTCATAAGGAAATACAGTTTTGCAGAGTAAAGACATATACGTACGCATTGGAAACTCTTTACGAGAAGAAATAACGCATCGTACAAAATTAGCTTGTATCTCCAAAACTACACGTTGTAACTCGAAAACAATTGTTGTGGCGTGTACGTCTTAACATGTAGCATCCAAAGAGAACCAAAAGGAGAATTTTCTTTCGTCAAAATTTTTCAGAAAATCACGTTTTAAGGAAATCCCGCATCGTGCGAAATTATCTTGTTTTTCCTAAACAACACGTTGTAAGTCGAAAAGCTTTCATGTTGCGTGTATGTCTAAGTGTGTAGCCTCAAAAGAGAAGGCACAGGACAGTTTTCTCTCGAAAGGATATGTAAGAATACCACTTCATAAGGAAATACAGCTTTGCAGAGTAAAGACATATACGTACGCATTGGAAACTCTTTACGAGAAGAAATAACGCATAGTACAAAATTAGCTTGTATCTCCAAAACTACATGTTGTATCTCGAAAAGAATTGTTGTGGCGTGTACGTCTTAACATGTAGCATCTAAAGAGAACCAAAAGGAGAATTTTCTTTCGTCAAAATTTTTCAGAAAATCACGTTTTAAGGGAATCCCGCATCGTGCGAAATTATCTTGTTTTTCCTAAACAACACGTTGTAAGTCGAAAAGCTTTCATATTGCGTGTATGTCTAATTGTGTAGCCTCAAAAGAGAAGGCACAGGAGAGTTTTCGCTTGAAAGAATATTGTAGAATACCCCGTTATAAGGAAGTACAATTTTGGAGAGTAAAGACAAATACGTACGTATTGAAAACACTTTACGAGAAGAAACAACGCATCGTACAAAATTAGCTTGTATCTCCAAAACTACTCGTTGTAACTCGAAAAGAATTGTTGTGGCGTGTACGTCTTAACATGTAGCATCTAAAGAGAACCAAAAGGAGAATTTTCTTTCGTCAAAATTTTTCAGAAAATCACGTTTTAAGGAAATCCCGCATCGTGTGAAATTATCTTGTTTTTCCTAAACAACATGTTGTAAGTCGAAAAGCTTTCATGTTGCGTGTATGTCTAAGTGTGTAGCCTCAAAAGAGAAGGCACAGGAGAGTTTTCTCTCGAAAGAATATGTAAGAATACCACTTCATAAGGAAATACAGTTTTGCAGAGTAAAGACATATACGTACGTATTGGAAACTCTTTAAGAGAAGAAATAACGCATCGTACAAAATTAGCTTGTATCTCCAAAACTACACGTTGTAACTCGAAAAGAATTGTTGTGGCGTGTACGTCTTAACATGTAGCATCTAAAGAGAACCAAAAGGAGAATTTTCTTTCGTCAAAATTTTTCAGAAAATCACGTTTTAAGGAAATCCCGCATCGTGCGAAATTATCTTGTTTTTCCTAAACAACACGTTGTAAGTCGAAAAGCTTTCATGTTGCGTGTATGTCTAAGTGTGTAGCCTCAAAAGAGAAGGCACAGGACAGTTTTCTCTCGAAAGGATATGTAAGAATACCACTTCATAAGGAAATACAGTTTTGCAGAGTAAAGACATATTCGTACGCATTGGAAACTCTTTATGAGAAGAAATAACGCATAGTAAAAAATTAGCTTGTATCTCCAAAACTACATGCTGTATCTCGAAAAGAATTGTTGTGGCGTGTACGTCTTAACATGTAGCATCTAAAGAGAACCAAAAGGAGAATTTTCTTTCCTCAAAATTTTTCAGAAAATCACGTTTTAAGGAAATCCCGCATCGTGCGAAATTATCTTGTTTTTCCTAAACAACACGTTGTAAGTCGAAAAGCTTTCATTTTGCGTGTATGTCTAAGTGTGTAGCCTCAAAATAGAAGGCACAGGAGTGTTTTCTCTCGAAAGAATATTGTAGAATAACCCGTTATAAGGAAGTACAATTTTGGAGAGTAAAGACAAATACGTACTTATTGAAAACACTTTACGAGAAGAAACAACGCATCGTACAAAATTAGCTTGTATCTCCAAAACTACACGTTGGAACTCGAAAAGAATTGTTGTGGCGTGTACGTCTTAACATGTAGCATCTAAAGAGAACCGAAAGGAGAATTTTCTTTCGTCAAAATTTTTCAGAAAATCACGTTTTAAGGAAATCCCGCATCGTGCGAAATTATCTTGTTTTTCCTAAACAACACGTTGTAAGTCGAAAAGCTTTCATGTTGCGTGTATGTCTAAGTGTGTAGCCTCAAAAGAGAAGGCACAGGACAGTTTTCTCTCGAAAGGATATGTAAGAATACCACTTCATAAGGAAATACAGTTTTGCAGAGTAAAGACATATACGTACGCATTGGAAACTCTTTACGAGAAGAAATAACGCATAGTACAAAATTAGCTTGTATCTCCAAAACTACATGTTGTATCTCGAAAAGAATTGTTGTGGCGTGTACGTCTTAACATGTAGCATCTAAAGAGAACCAAAAGGAGAATTTTCTTTCGTCAAAATTTTTCAGAAAATCACGTTTTAAGGAAATCCCGCATCGTGCGAAATTATCTTGTTTTTCCTAAACAACACGTTGTAAGTCGAAAAGCTTTCATGTAGCGTGTATGTCTAAGTGTGTAGCCTCAAAAGAGAAGGCACAGGACAGTTTTCTCTCGAAAGGATATGTAAGAATACCACTTCATAAGGAAATACAGTTTTGCAGAGCAAAGACATATACGTACGCATTGGAAATTCTTTACGAGAAGAAATAACGCATAGTACAAAATTAGCTTGTATCTCCAAAACTACATGTTGTATCTCGAAAAGAATTGTTGTGGCGTGTACGTCTTAACATGTAGCATCTAAAGAGAACCAAAAGGAGAATTTTCTTTCGTCAAAATTTTTCAGAAAATCACGTTTTAAGGAAATCCCGCATCGTGCGAAATTATCTTGTTTTTCCTAAACAACACGTTGTAAGTCGAAAAGCTTTCATGTTGCGTGTATGACTAAGTGTGTAGCCTCAAAAGAGAAGGCACAGGACAGTTTTCTCTCGAAAGGATATGTAAGAATACCACTTCATAAGGAAATACAGTTTTGCAGAGTAAAGACATATATGTACGCATTGGAAACTCTTTACGAGAAGAAATAACGCATAGTAAAAAATTAGCTTGTATCTCCAAAACTACATGTTGTATCTCGAAAAGAATTGTTGTGGCGTGTACGTCTTAACATGTAGCATCTAAAGAGAACCAAAAGGAGAATTTTCTTTCGTCAAAATTTTTCAGAAAATCACGTTTTAAGGAAATCCCGAATCGTGCGATATTATCTTGTTTTTCCTAAACAACACGTTGTAAGTCGAAAAGCTTTCATGTTGCGTGTATGTCTAAGTGTGTAGCCTCAAAAGAGAAGGCACAGGAGAGTTTTCTCTCGAAAGAATATGTAAGAATACAACTTCATAAGGAAATACAGTTTTGCAGAGTAAAGACATATACGTACGTATTGGAAACTCTTTACAAGAAGAAATAAGGCATCGTTCAAAATTAGCTTGTATCTCCAAAACTACACGTTGTAACTCGAAAAGAATTGTTGTGGCGTGTACGTCTTAACATGTAGCATCTAAAGACAACCAAAAGGAGAATTTTCTTTCGTCAAAATTTTTCAGAAAATCACGTTTTAAGGAAATCCCGCATCGTGCGAAATTATCTTGTTTTTCCTAAACAACACGTTGTAAGTCGAAAAGCTTTCATGTTGCGTGTATGTCTAAGTGTGTAGCCTTAAAAGAGAAGGCACAGGACAGTTTTCTCTCGAAAGGATATGTAAGAATACCACTTCATAAGGAAATACAGTTTTGCAGAGTAAAGACATATACATACGCATTGGAAACTCTTTACGAGAAGAAATAACGCATAGTACAAAATTAGCTTGTATCTCCAAAACTACATGTTGTATCTCGAAAAGAATTGTTGTGGCGTGTACGTCTTAACATGTAGCATCTAAAGAGAACCAAAAGGAGAATTTTCTTTCGTCAAAATTTTTCAGAAAATCACGTTTTAAGGAAATCCCGCATCGTGCGAAATTATCTTGTTTTTCCTAAACAACACGTTGTAAGTCGAAAAGCTTTCATGTTGCGTGTATGTCTAAGTGTGTAGCCTCAAAAGAGAAGGCACAGGACAGTTTTCTCTCGAAAGGATATGTAAGAATACCACTTCATAAGGAAATACAGTTTTGCAGAGTAAAGACATATATGTACGCATTGGAAACTCTTTATGAGAAGAAATAACGCATAGTACAAAATTAGCTTGTATCTCCAAAACTACATGTTGTATCTCGAAAAGAATTGTTGTGGCATGTACGTCTTAACATGTAGCATCTAAAGAGAACCAAAAGGAGAATTTTCTTTCGTCAAAATTTTTCAGAAAATCACGTTTTAAGGAAATCCCGCATCGTGCGAAATTATCTTGTTTTTCCTAAACAACACGTTGTAAGTCGAAAAGCTTTCATGTTGTGTGTATGTCTAAGTGTGTAGCGTCAAAAGAGAAGGCACAGGAGAGTTTTCTCTCGAAAGAATATGTAAGAATACCACTTCATAAGGAAATACAGTTTTGCAGAGTAAAGACATATACGTACGCATTGGAAACTCTTTACGAGAAGAAATAACGCATAGTACAAAATTAGCTTGTATCTCCAAAACTACATGTTGTATCTCGAAAAGAATTGTTGTGTCGTGGACGTCTTAACATGTAGCATCTAAAGAGAACCAAAAGGAGAATTTTCTTTCGTCAATATTTTTCAGAAAATCACGTTTTAAGGAAATCCCGCATCGTGCGAAATTATCTTGTTTTTCCTAAACAACACGTTGTAAGTCGAAAAGCTTTCATGTTGCGTGTATGTCTAAGTGTGTAGCCTCAAAAGAGAAGGCACAGGACAGTTTTCTCTCGAAAGGATATGTAAGAATACCACTTCATAAGGAAATACAGTTTTGCAGAGTAAAGACATATTCGTACGCATTGGAAACTCTTTATGAGAAGAAATAACGCATAGTAAAAAATTAGCTTGTATCTCCAAAACTACATGCTGTATCTCGAAAAGAATTGTTGTGGCGTGTACGTCTTAACATGTAGCATCTAAAGAGAACCAAAAGGAGAATTTTCTTTCCTCAAAATTTTTCAGAAAATCACGTTTTAAGGAAATCCCGCATCGTGCGAAATTATCTTGTTTTTCCTAAACAACACGTTGTAAGTCGAAAAGCTTTCATTTTGCGTGTATGTCTAAGTGTGTAGCCTCAAAATAGAAGGCACAGGAGTGTTTTCTCTCGAAAGAATATTGTAGAATAACCCGTTATAAGGAAGTACAATTTTGGAGAGTAAAGACAAATACGTACTTATTGAAAACACTTTACGAGAAGAAACAACGCATCGTACAAAATTAGCTTGTATCTCCAAAACTACACGTTGGAACTCGAAAAGAATTGTTGTGGCGTGTACGTCTTAACATGTAGCATCTAAAGAGAACCGAAAGGAGAATTTTCTTTCGTCAAAATTTTTCAGAAAATCACGTTTTAAGGAAATCCCGCATCGTGCGAAATTATCTTGTTTTTCCTAAACAACACGTTGTAAGTCGAAAAGCTTTCATGTTGCGTGTATGTCTAAGTGTGTAGCCTCAAAAGAGAAGGCACAGGACAGTTTTCTCTCGAAAGGATATGTAAGAATACCACTTCATAAGGAAATACAGTTTTGCAGAGTAAAGACATATACGTACGCATTGGAAACTCTTTACGAGAAGAAATAACGCATAGTACAAAATTAGCTTGTATCTCCAAAACTACATGTTGTATCTCGAAAAGAATTGTTGTGGCGTGTACGTCTTAACATGTAGCATCTAAAGAGAACCAAAAGGAGAATTTTCTTTCGTCAAAATTTTTCAGAAAATCACGTTTTAAGGAAATCCCGCATCGTGCGAAATTATCTTGTTTTTCCTAAACAACACGTTGTAAGTCGAAAAGCTTTCATGTAGCGTGTATGTCTAAGTGTGTAGCCTCAAAAGAGAAGGCACAGGACAGTTTTCTCTCGAAAGGATATGTAAGAATACCACTTCATAAGGAAATACAGTTTTGCAGAGCAAAGACATATACGTACGCATTGGAAATTCTTTACGAGAAGAAATAACGCATAGTACAAAATTAGCTTGTATCTCCAAAACTACATGTTGTATCTCGAAAAGAATTGTTGTGGCGTGTACGTCTTAACATGTAGCATCTAAAGAGAACCAAAAGGAGAATTTTCTTTCGTCAAAATTTTTCAGAAAATCACGTTTTAAGGAAATCCCGCATCGTGCGAAATTATCTTGTTTTTCCTAAACAACACGTTGTAAGTCGAAAAGCTTTCATGTTGCGTGTATGACTAAGTGTGTAGCCTCAAAAGAGAAGGCACAGGACAGTTTTCTCTCGAAAGGATATGTAAGAATACCACTTCATAAGGAAATACAGTTTTGCAGAGTAAAGACATATATGTACGCATTGGAAACTCTTTACGAGAAGAAATAACGCATAGTAAAAAATTAGCTTGTATCTCCAAAACTACATGTTGTATCTCGAAAAGAATTGTTGTGGCGTGTACGTCTTAACATGTAGCATCTAAAGAGAACCAAAAGGAGAATTTTCTTTCGTCAAAATTTTTCAGAAAATCACGTTTTAAGGAAATCCCGAATCGTGCGATATTATCTTGTTTTTCCTAAACAACACGTTGTAAGTCGAAAAGCTTTCATGTTGCGTGTATGTCTAAGTGTGTAGCCTCAAAAGAGAAGGCACAGGAGAGTTTTCTCTCGAAAGAATATGTAAGAATACAACTTCATAAGGAAATACAGTTTTGCAGAGTAAAGACATATACGTACGTATTGGAAACTCTTTACAAGAAGAAATAAGGCATCGTTCAAAATTAGCTTGTATCTCCAAAACTACACGTTGTAACTCGAAAAGAATTGTTGTGGCGTGTACGTCTTAACATGTAGCATCTAAAGACAACCAAAAGGAGAATTTTCTTTCGTCAAAATTTTTCAGAAAATCACGTTTTAAGGAAATCCCGCATCGTGCGAAATTATCTTGTTTTTCCTAAACAACACGTTGTAAGTCGAAAAGCTTTCATGTTGCGTGTATGTCTAAGTGTGTAGCCTTAAAAGAGAAGGCACAGGACAGTTTTCTCTCGAAAGGATATGTAAGAATACCACTTCATAAGGAAATACAGTTTTGCAGAGTAAAGACATATACATACGCATTGGAAACTCTTTACGAGAAGAAATAACGCATAGTACAAAATTAGCTTGTATCTCCAAAACTACATGTTGTATCTCGAAAAGAATTGTTGTGGCGTGTACGTCTTAACATGTAGCATCTAAAGAGAACCAAAAGGAGAATTTTCTTTCGTCAAAATTTTTCAGAAAATCACGTTTTAAGGAAATCCCGCATCGTGCGAAATTATCTTGTTTTTCCTAAACAACACGTTGTAAGTCGAAAAGCTTTCATGTTGCGTGTATGTCTAAGTGTGTAGCCTCAAAAGAGAAGGCACAGGACAGTTTTCTCTCGAAAGGATATGTAAGAATACCACTTCATAAGGAAATACAGTTTTGCAGAGTAAAGACATATATGTACGCATTGGAAACTCTTTACGAGAAGAAATAACGCATAGTACAAAATTAGCTTGTATCTCCAAAACTACATGTTGTATCTCGAAAAGAATTGTTGTGGCATGTACGTCTTAACATGTAGCATCTAAAGAGAACCAAAAGGAGAATTTTCTTTCGTCAAAATTTTTCAGAAAATCACGTTTTAAGGAAATCCCGCATCGTGCGAAATTATCTTGTTTTTCCTAAACAACACGTTGTAAGTCGAAAAGCTTTCATGTTGTGTGTATGTCTAAGTGTGTAGCCTCAAAAGAGAAGGCACAGGAGAGTTTTCTCTCGAAAGAATATGTAAGAATACCACTTCATAAGGAAATACAGTTTTGCAGAGTAAAGACATATACGTACGCATTGGAAACTCTTTACGAGAAGAAATAACGCATAGTACAAAATTAGCTTGTATCTCCAAAACTACATGTTGTATCTCGAAAAGAATTGTTGTGTCGTGGACGTCTTAACATGTAGCATCTAAAGAGAACCAAAAGGAGAATTTTCTTTCGTCAATATTTTTCAGAAAATCACGTTTTAAGGAAATCCCGCATCGTGCGAAATTATCTTGTTTTTCCTAAACAACACGTTGTAAGTCGAAAAGCTTTCATGTTGCGTGTATGTCTAAGTGTGTAGCCTCAAAAGAGAAGGCACAGGACAGTTTTCTCTCGAAAGGATATGTAAGAATACCACTTCACAAGGAAATACAGTTTTGCAGAGCAAAGACATATACATACTCATTGGAAACTCTTTACGAGAAGAAATAACGCATAGTACAAAATTAGCTTGTATCTCCAAAACTACATGTTGTATCTCGAAATGAATTGTTGTGGCGTGTACGTCTTAACATGTAGCATCTAAAGAGAACCAAAAGGAGAATTTTCTTTCGTAAAAATTTTTCAGAAAATCACGTTTTAAGGAAATCCCGCATCGTGCGAAATTATCTTGTTTTTCCTAAACAACACGTTGTAAGTCGAAAAGCTTTCATGTTGCGTGTATGTCTAAGTGTGTAGCCTCAAAAGAGAAGGCACAGGACAGTTTTCTCTCGAAAGGATATGTAAGAATACCACTTCATAAGGAAATACAGTTTTGCAGAGTAAAGACATATACGTACGCATTGAAACTCTTTACGAGAAGAAATAACGCAGAGTACAAAATTAGCTTGTATCTCCAAAACTACATGTTGTATCTCGAAAAGAATTGTTGTGGCGTGTACGTCTTAACATGTAGCATCTAAAGAGAACCAAAAGGAGAATTTTCTTTCGTCAAAATTTTTCAGAAAATCACGTTTTAAGGCAATCCCGCATCGTGCGAAATTATCTTGTTTTTCCTAAACAACACATTGTAAGTCGAAAAGCTTTCATGTTGCGTGTATGTCTAAGTGTGTAGCCTCAAAAGAGAAGGCACAGGACAGTTTTCTCTTGAAAGGATATGTAAGAATACCACTTCATAAGGAAATACAGTTTTGCAGAGTAAAGATATATATGTACGCATTGGAAACTCTTTATGAGAAGAAATAACGCATAGTACAAAATTAGCTTGTATCTCCAAAACTACATGTTGTATCTCGAAAAGAACTGTTGTGGCGTGTACGTCTTAACATGTAGCATCTAAAGAGAACCAAAAGGAGAATTTTCTTTCGTCAAAATTTTTCAGAAAATCACGTTTTAAGGAAATCCCGCATCGTGCGAAATTATCTTGTTTTTCCTAAACAACACGTTGTAAGTCGAAAAGCTTTCATGTTGTGTGTATGTCTAAGTGTGTAGCCTCAAAAGAGAAGGCCCAGGAGAGTTTTCTCTCGAAAGAATATGTAAGAATACCACTTCATAAGGAAATACAGTTTTGCAGAGTAAAGACATATACGTACGCATTGGAAACTCTTTACGAGAAGAAATAACGCATAGTACAAAATTAGCTTGTATCTCCAAAACTACATGTTGTATCTCGAAAAGAATTGTTGTGGCGTGTACGTCTTAACATGTAGCATCTAAAGAGAACGAAAAGGAGAATTTTCTTTCGTCAAAATTTTTCAGAAAATCACGTTTTAAGGCAATCCCGCATCGTGCGAAATTATCTTGTTTTTCCTAAACAACACGTTGTAAGTCGAAAAGCTTTCATGTTGTGTGTATGTCTAAGTGTGTAGCCTCAAAAGAGAAGGCACAGGAGAGTTTTCTCTCGAAAGAATATGTAAGAATACCACTTCATAAGGAAATACAGTTTTGCAGAGTAAAGACATATACGTACGCATTGGAAACTCTTTACGAGAAGAAATAACGCATAGTACAAAATTAGCTTTTATCTGCAAAACTACATGTTGTATCTCGAAAAGAATTGTTGTGGCGTGTACGTCTTAACATGTAGCATCTAAAGAGAACCAAAAGGAGAATTTTCTTTCGTCAAAATTTTTCAGAAAATCACGTTTTAAGGAAATCCCGCATCGTGCGAAATTATCTTGTTTTTCCTAAACAACATGTTGTAAGTCGAAAAGCTTTCATGTTGCGTGTATGTCTAAGTGTGTAGCCTTAAAAGAGAAGGCACAGGACAGTTTTCTCTCGAAAGGATATGTAAGAATACCACTTCATAAGGAAATACAGTTTTGCAGAGTAAAGACATATACATACGCATTGGAAACTCTTTACTAGAAGAAATAACGCATAGTACAAAATTAGCTTGTATCT
Organism: Apodemus sylvaticus; assembly: GCF_947179515.1. Taxonomy (NCBI): domain Eukaryota; kingdom Metazoa; phylum Chordata; class Mammalia; order Rodentia; family Muridae; genus Apodemus; species Apodemus sylvaticus. The sequence continues at coordinate 211,725,212 of NC_067472.1, read as the reverse complement.
CCAAAACTACATGTTGTATCTCGAAAAGAATTGTTGTGGCGTGTATGTCTTAACAGCCACATCTAAAGAGATGTAGCATCTAAAGAGAACCAAAAGGAGAATTTTCTTTCGTCAAAATTTTTCAGAAAATCACGTTTTAAGGAAATCCCGCATCGTGCGAAATTATCTTGTTTTTCCTAAACAACACGTTGTAAGTCGAAAAGCTTTCATGTTGCGTGTATGTCTAAGTGTGTAGCCTCAAAAGAGAAGGCACAGGACAGTTTTCTCTCGAAAGGATATGTAAGAATACCACTTCATAAGGAAATACAGTTTTGCAGAGTAAAGACATATACGTACGCATTGGAAACTCTTTACGAGAAGAAATAACGCATAGTACAAAATTAGCTTGTATCTCCAAAACTACACGTTGTATCTCGAAAAGAATTGTTGTGGCGTGTACGTCTTAACATGTAGCATCTAAAGAGAACCAAAAGGAGAATTTTCTTTCGTCAAAATTTTTCAGAAAATCACGTTTAAGGAAATCCCGCATCGTGCGAAATTATCTTGTTTTTCCTAAACAACACGTTGTAAGTCGAAAAGCTTTCATGTTGTGTGTATGTCTAAGTGTATAGCCTCAAAAGAGAAGGCACAGGAGAGTTTTCTCTCAAAGAATATGTAAGAATACCACTTCATAAGGAAATACAGTTTTGCAGAGTAAAGACATATATGTACGCATTGGAAACTCTTTACGAGAAGAAATAACGCATAGTACAAAATTAGCTTGTATCTCCAAAACTACATGTTGTATCTCGAAAAGAATTGTTGTGGCGTGTACGTCTTAACATGTAGCATCTAAAGAGAACGAAAAGGAGAATTTTCTTTCGTCAAAATTTTTCAGAAAATCACGTTTTAAGGCAATCCCGCATCGTGCGAAATTATCTTGTTTTTCCTAAACAACACGTTGTAAGTCGAAAAGCTTTCATGTTGTGTGTATGTCTAAGTGTGTAGCCTCAAAAGGGAAGGCACAGGAGAGTTTTCTCTCGAAAGAATATGTAAGAATACCACTTCATAAGGAAATACAGTTTTGCAGAGTAAAGACATATACGTACGCATTGGAAACTCTTTACAAGAAGAAATAACGCATAGTACAAAATTAGCTTGTATCTCCAAAACTACATGTTGTATCTCGAAAAGAATTGTTGTGTCGTGTACGTCTTAACATGTAGCATCTAAAGAGAACCAAAAGGAGAATTTTCTTTCGTCAATATTTTTAAGAAAATCACGTTTTAAGGAAATCCCGCATCGTGCGAAATTATCTTGTTTTTCCTAAACAACACGTTGTAAGTCGAAAAGCTTTCATGTTGCGTGTATGTCTAAGTGTGTAGCCTCAAAAGAGAAGGCACAGGACAGTTTTCTCTCGAAAGGATATGTAAGAATACCACTTCACAAGGAAATACAGTTTTGCAGAGCAAAGACATATACATACGCATTGGAAACTCTTTACGAGAAGAAATAACGCATAGTACAAAATTAGCTTGTATCTCCAAAACTACATGTTGTATCTCGAAATGAATTGTTGTGGCGTGTACGTCTTAACATGTAGCATCTAAAGAGAACCAAAAGCAGAATTTTCTTTCGTCAAAATTTTTCAGAAAATCACGTTTTAAGGAAATCCCGCATCGTGCGAAATTATCTTGTTTTTCCTAAACAACACGTTGTAAGTCGAAAAGCTTTCATGTTGCGTGTATGTCTAAGTGTGTAGCCTCAAAAGAGAAGGCACAGGACAGTTTTCTCTCGAAAGGATATGTAAGAATACCACTTCATAAGGAAATACAGTTTTGCAGAGTAAAGACATATACGTACGCATTGGAAACTCTTTACGAGAAGAAATAACGCAGAGTACAAAATTAGCTTGTATCTCCAAAACTACATGTTGTATCTCGAAAAGAATTGTTGTGGCGTGTACGTCTTAACATGTAGCATCTAAAGAGAACCAAAAGGAGAATTTTCTTTCGTCAAAATTTTTCAGAAAATCACGTTTTAAGGAAATCCCGCATCGTGCGAAATTATCTTGTTTTTCCTAAACAACACGTTGTAAGTCGAAAAGCTTTCATGTTGCGTGTATGTCTAAGTGTGTAGCCTCAAAAGAGAAGGCACAGGACAGTTTTCTCTCGAAAGGATATGTAAGAATACCACTTCATAAGGAAATACAGTTTTGCAGAGTAAAGACATATACATACGCATTGGAAACTCTTTACGAGAAGAAATAACGCATAGTACAAAATTAGCTTGTATCTCCAAAACTACATGTTGTATCTCGAAATGATTTGTTGTGGCGTGTACGTCTTAACATGTAGCATCTAAAGAGAACCAAAAGGAGAATTTTCTTTCGTCAAAATTTTTCAGAAAATCACGTTTTAAGGAAATCCCGCATCGTGCGAAATTATCTTGTTTTTCCTAAACAACACGTTGTAAGTCGAAAAGCTTTCATGTTGCGTGTATGTCTAAGTGTGTAGCCTCAAAAGAGAAGGCACAGGACAGTTTTTTCTCGAAAGGATATGTAAGAATACCACTTCATAAGGAAATACAGTTTTGCAGAGTAAAGACATATACGTACGCATTGGAACCTCTTTACAAGAAGAAATAACGCATAGTACAAAATTAGCTTGTATCTCCAAAACTACATGTTGTATCTCGAAAAGAATTGTTGTGGCATGTACGTCTTAACAGCCACATCTAAAGAGAACCAAAAGGAGAATTTTCTTTCGTCAAAATTTTTCAGAAAATCACGTTTTAAGGAAATCCCGCATCGTGCGAAATTATCTAGTTTTTCCTAAACATCACGTTGTAAGTCGAAAAGCTTTCATGTTGCGTGTATGTCTAAGTGTGTAGCCTCAAAAGAGAAGGCACAGGACAGTTTTCTCTCTAAAGGATATGTAAGAATACCACTTCATAAGGAAATACAGTTTTGCAGAGTAAAGACATATACGTACGCATTGGAAACTCTTTACGAGAAGAAATAACGCAGAGTAAAAAATTAGCTTGTATCTCCAAAACTACATGTTGTATCTCGAAAAGAATTGTTGTGGCGTGTACGTCTTAACATGTAGCATCTAAAGAGAACGAAAAGGAGAATTTTCTTTCGTCAAAATTTTTCAGAAAATCACGTTTTAAGGCAATCCCGCATCGTGCGAAATTATCTTGTTTTTCCTAAACAACACGTTGTAAGTCGAAAAGCTTTCATGTTGTGTCTATGTCTAAGTGTGTAGCCTCAAAAGAGAAGGCACAGGAGAGTTTTCTCTCGAAAGAATATGTAAGAATACCACTTCATAAGGAAATACAGTTTTGCAGAGTAAAGACATATACGAACGCATTGGAAACTCTTTACGAGGAGAAATATCGCATAGTACAAAATTAGCTTGTATCTGCAAAACTACATGTTGTATCTCGAAAAGAATTGTTGTGGCGTGTACGTCTTAACATGTAGCATCTAAAGAGAACCAAAAGGAGAATTTTCTTTCGTCAAAATTTTTCAGAAAATCACGTTTTAAGGAAATCCCGCATCGTGCGAAATTATCTTGTTTTTCCTAAACAACACGTTGTAAGTCGAAAAGCTTTCATGTTGCGTGTATGTCTAAGTGTGTAGCCTTAAAAGAGAAGGCACAGGACAGTTTTCTCTCGAAAGGATATGTAAGAATACCACTTCATAAGGAAATACAGTTTTGCAGAGTAAAGACATATACGTACGCATTGGAAACTCTTTAAGAGAAGAAATAACGCATAGTACAAAATTAGCTTGTATCTCCAAAACTACATGTTGTATCTCAAAAAGAATTGTTGTGGCGTGTACGTCTTAACATGTAGCATCTAAAGAGAACCAAAAGGAGAATTTTCTTTCGTCAAAATTTTTCAGAAAATCACGTTTTAAGGAAATCCCGCATCGTGCGAAATTATCTTGTTTTTCCTAAACAACACGTTGTAAGTCGAAAAGCTTTCATGTTGCGTGTATGTCTAAGTGTGTAGCCTCAAAAGAGAAGGCACAGGACAGTTTTCTCCCGAAAGGATATGTAAGAATACCACTTCATAAGGAAATACAGTTTTGCAGAGTAAAGACATATACGTACGCATTGGAAACTCTTTACGAGAAGAAATAACGCATAGTACAAAATTAGCTTGTATCTCCAAAACTACATGTTGTATCTCGAAAAGAATTGTTGTGGCGTGTACGTCTTAACATGTAGCATCTAAAGAGAACCAAAAGGAGAATTTTCTTTCGTCAAAATTTTTCAGAAAATCACGTTTTAAGGAAATCCCGCATCGTGCGAAATTATCTTGTTTTTCCTAAACAACACGTTGTAAGTCGAAAAGCTTTCATGTTGCGTGTATGTCTAAGTGTGTAGCCTCAAAAGAGAAGGCACAGGACAGTTTTCTCCCGAAAGGATATGTAAGAATACCACTTCATAAGGAAATACATTTTTGCAGAGTAAAGACATATACGTACGCATTGGAAACTCTTTACGAGAAGAAATAACGCATAGTACAAAATTAGCTTGTATCTCCAAAACTACATGTTGTATCTCGAAAAGAATTGTTGTGGCGTGTACGTCTTAACATGTAGCATCTAAAGAGAACCAAAAGGAGAATTTTCTTTCGTCAAAATTTTTCAGAAAATCACGTTTTAAGGAAATCCCGCATCGTGCGAAATTATCTTGTTTTTCCTAAACAACACGTTGTAAGTCGAAAAGCTTTCATGTTGCGTGTATGTCTACGTGTGTAGCCTCAAAAGAGAAGGCACAGGACAGTTTTCTCTCGATAGGATATGTAAGAATACCACTTCATAAGGAAATACAGTTTTGCAGAATAAAGACATATACGTACGCATTGGAAACTCTTTACGAGAAGAAATAACGCATAGTACAAAATTAGCTTGTATCTCCAAAACTACACGTTGTATCTCGAAAAGAATTGTTGTGTCGTGTACGTCTTAACATGTAGCATCTAAAGAGAACCAAAAGGAGAATTTTCTTTCGTCAATATTTTTAAGAAAATCACGTTTTAAGGAAATCCCGCATCGTGCGAAATTATCTTGTTTTTCCTAAACAACACGTTGTAAGTCGAAAAGCTTTCATGTTGCGTGTATGTCTAAGTGTGTAGCCTCAAAAGAGAAGGCACAGGACAGTTTTCTCTCGAAAGGATATGTAAGAATACCACTTCACAAGGAAATACAGTTTTGCAGAGCAAAGACATATACATACGCATTGGAAACTCTTTACGAGAAGAAATAACGCATAGTACAAAATTAGCTTGTATCTCCAAAACTACATGTTGTATCTCGAAATGAATTGTTGTGGCATGTACGTCTTAACATGTAGCATCTAAAGAGAACCAAAAGGAGAATTTTCTTTCGTCAAAATTTTTCAGAAAATCACGTTTTAAGGAAATCCCGCATCGTGCGAAATTATCTTGTTTTTCCTAAACAACACATTGTAAGTCGAAAAGCTTTCATGTTGCGTGTATGTCTAAGTGTGTAGCCTCAAAAGAGAAGGCACAGGACAGTTTTCTCTCGAAAGGATATGTAAGAATACCACTTCATAAGGAAATACAGTTTTGCAGAGTAAAGACATATACGTACGCATTGGAAACTCTTTACGAGAAGAAATAACGCAGAGTACAAAATTAGCTTGTATCTCCAAAACTACATGTTGTATCTCGAAAAGAATTGTTGTGGCGTGTACGTCTTAACATGTAGCATCTAAAGAGAACCAAAAGGAGAATTTTCTTTCGTCAAAATTTTTCAGAAAATCACGTTTTAAGGAAATCCCGCATCGTGCGAAATTATCTTGTTTTTCCTAAACAACACGTTGTAAGTCGAAAAGCTTTCATGTTGCGTGTATGTCTAAGTGTGTAGCCTCAAAAGAGAAGGCACAGGACAGTTTTCTCTCGAAAGGATATGTAAGAATACCACTTCATAAGGAAATACAGTTTTGCAGAGTAAAGACATATACATACGCATTGGAAACTCTTTACGAGAAGAAATAACGCATAGTACAAAATTAGCTTGTATCTCCAAAACTACATGTTGTATCTCGAAATGATTTGTTGTGGCGTGTACGTCTTAACATGTAGCATCTAAAGAGAACCAAAAGGAGAATTTTCTTTCGTCAAAATTTTTCAGAAAATCACGTTTTAAGGAAATCCCGCATCGTGCGAAATTATCTTGTTTTTCCTAAACAACACGTTGTAAGTCGAAAAGCTTTCATGTTGCGTGTATGTCTAAGTGTGTAGCCTCAAAAGAGAAGGCACAGGACAGTTTTTTCTCGAAAGGATATGTAAGAATACCACTTCATAAGGAAATACAGTTTTGCAGAGTAAAGACATATACGTACGCATTGGAACCTCTTTACAAGAAGAAATAACGCATAGTACAAAATTAGCTTGTATCTCCAAAACTACATGTTGTATCTCGAAAAGAATTGTTGTGGCATGTACGTCTTAACAGCCACATCTAAAGAGAACCAAAAGGAGAATTTTCTTTCGTCAAAATTTTTCAGAAAATCACGTTTTAAGGAAATCCCGCATCGTGCGAAATTATCTAGTTTTTCCTAAACATCACGTTGTAAGTCGAAAAGCTTTCATGTTGCGTGTATGTCTAAGTGTGTAGCCTCAAAAGAGAAGGCACAGGACAGTTTTCTCTCTAAAGGATATGTAAGAATACCACTTCATAAGGAAATACAGTTTTGCAGAGTAAAGACATATACGTACGCATTGGAAACTCTTTACGAGAAGAAATAACGCAGAGTAAAAAATTAGCTTGTATCTCCAAAACTACATGTTGTATCTCGAAAAGAATTGTTGTGGCGTGTACGTCTTAACATGTAGCATCTAAAGAGAACCAAAAGGAGAATTTTCTTTCGTCAAAATTTTTCAGAAAATCACGTTTTAAGGAAATCCCGCATCGTGCGAAATTATCTTGTTTTTCCTAAACAACACGTTGTAAATCGAAAAGCTTTCATGTTGTGTGTATGTCTAAGTGTGTAGCCTCAAAATAGAAGGCACAGGAGAGTTTTCTCTCGAAAGAATATGTAAGAATACCACTTCATAAGGAAATACAGTTTTGCAGAGTAAAGACATATACGTACGCATTGGAAACTCTTTACGAGAAGAAATAACGCATAGTACAAAATTAGCTTGTATCTCCAAAACTACATGTTGTATCTCGAAAAGAATTGTTGTGGCGTGTACGTCTTAACATGTAGCATCTAAAGAGAACGAAAAGGAGAATTTTCTTTCGTCAAAATTTTTCAGAAAATCACGTTTTAAGGCAATCCCGCATCGTGCGAAATTATCTTGTTTTTCCTAAACAACACGTTGTAAGTCGAAAAGCTTTCATGTTGTGTCTATGTCTAAGTGTGTAGCCTCAAAAGAGAAGGCACAGGAGAGTTTTCTCTCGAAAGAATATGTAAGAATACCACTTCATAAGGAAATACAGTTTTGCAGAGTAAAGACATATACGAACGCATTGGAAACTCTTTACGAGGAGAAATATCGCATAGTACAAAATTAGCTTGTATCTGCAAAACTACATGTTGTATCTCGAAAAGAATTGTTGTGGCGTGTACGTCTTAACATGTAGCATCTAAAGAGAACCAAAAGGAGAATTTTCTTTCGTCAAAATTTTTCAGAAAATCACGTTTTAAGGAAATCCCGCATCGTGCGAAATTATCTTGTTTTTCCTAAACAACACGTTGTAAGTCGAAAAGCTTTCATGTTGCGTGTATGTCTAAGTGTGTAGCCTTAAAAGAGAAGGCACAGGACAGTTTTCTCTCGAAAGGATATGTAAGAATACCACTTCATAAGGAAATACAGTTTTGCAGAGTAAAGACATATACGTACGCATTGGAAACTCTTTAAGAGAAGAAATAACGCATAGTACAAAATTAGCTTGTATCTCCAAAACTACATGTTGTATCTCGAAAAGAATTGTTGTGGCGTGTACGTCTTAACATGTAGCATCTAAAGAGAACCAAAAGGAGAATTTTCTTTCGTCAAAATTTTTCAGAAAATCACGTTTTAAGGAAATCCCGCATCGTGCGAAATTATCTTGTTTTTCCTAAACAACACGTTGTAAGTCGAAAAGCTTTCATGTTGCGTGTATGTCTAAGTGTGTAGCCTCAAAAGAGAAGGCACAGGACAGTTTTCTCCCGAAAGGATATGTAAGAATACCACTTCATAAGGAAATACAGTTTTGCAGAGTAAAGACATATACGTACGCATTGGAAACTCTTTATGAGAAGAAATAACGCATAGTACAAAATTAGCTTGTATCTCCAAAACTACATGTTGTATCTCGAAAAGAATTGTTGTGGCGTGTACGTCTTAACATGTAGCATCTAAAGAGAACCAAAAGGAGAATTTTCTTTCGTCAAAATTTTTCAGAAAATCACGTTTTAAGGAAATCCCGCATCGTGCGAAATTATCTTGTTTTTCCTAAACAACACGTTGTAAGTCGAAAAGCTTTCATGTTGCGTGTATGTCTAAGTGTGTAGCCTCAAAAGAGAAGGCACAGGACAGTTTTCTCTCGAAAGGATATGTAAGAATACCACTTCATAAGGAAATACAGTTTTGCAGAGTAAAGACATATACGTACGCATTGGAAACTCTTTACGAGAAGAAATAACGCAGAGTACAAAATTAGCTTGTATCTCCAAAACTACATGTTGTATCTCAAAAAGAATTGTTGTGGCGTGTACGTCTTAACATGTAGCATCTAAAGAGAACCAAAAGGAGAATTTTCTTTCGTCAAAATTTTTCAGAAAATCACGTTTTAAGGAAATCCCGCATCGTGCGAAATTATCTTGTTTTTCCTAAACAACACGTTGTAAGTCGAAAAGCTTTCATGTTGTGTGTATGTCTAAGTGTATAGCCTCAAAAGAGAAGGCACAGGAGAGTTTTCTCTCAAAGAATATGTAAGAATACCACTTCATAAGGAAATACAGTTTTGCAGAGTAAAGACATATATGTACGCATTGGAAACTCTTTACGAGAAGAAATAACGCATAGTACAAAATTAGCTTGTATCTCCAAAACTACATGTTGTATCTCGAAAAGAATTGTTGTGGCGTGTACGTCTTAACATGTAGCATCTAAAGAGAACGAAAAGGAGAATTTTCTTTCGTCAAAATTTTTCAGAAAATCACGTTTTAAGGCAATCCCGCATCGTGCGAAATTATCTTGTTTTTCCTAAACAACACGTTGTAAGTCGAAAAGCTTTCATGTTGTGTGTATGTCTAAGTGTGTAGCCTCAAAAGAGAAGGCACAGGAGAGTTTTCTCTCGAAAGAATATGTAAGAATACCACTTCATAAGGAAATACAGTTTTGCAGAGTAAAGACATATACGTACGCATTGGAAACTCTTTACAAGAAGAAATAAAGCATAGTACAAAATTAGCTTGTATCTCCAAAACTACATGTTGTATCTCGAAAAGAATTGTTGTGTCGTGTACGTCTTAACATGTAGCATCTAAAGAGAACCAAAAGGAGAATTTTCTTTCGTCAATATTTTTAAGAAAATCACGTTTTAAGGAAATCCCGCATCGTGCGAAATTATCTTGTTTTTCCTAAACAACACGTTGTAAGTCGAAAAGCTTTCATGTTGCGTGTATGTCTAAGTGTGTAGCCTCAAAAGAGAAGGCACAGGACAGTTTTCTCTCGAAAGGATATGTAAGAATACCACTTCACAAGGAAATACAGTTTTGCAGAGCAAAGACATATACATACGCATTGGAAACTCTTTACGAAAAGAAATAACGCATAGTACAAAATTAGCTTGTATCTCCAAAACTACATGTTGTATCTTGAAATGAATTGTTGTGGCGTGTACGTCTTAACATGTAGCATCTAAAGAGAACCAAAAGGAGAATTTTCTTTCGTCAAAATTTTTCAGAAAATCACGTTTTAAGGAAATCCCGCATCGTGCGAAATTATCTTGTTTTTCCTAAACAACACATTGTAAGTCGAAAAGCTTTCATGTTGCGTGTATGTCTAAGTGTGTAGCCTCAAAAGAGAAGGCACAGGACAGTTTGCTCTCGAAAGGATATGTAAGAATACCACTTCATAAGGAAATACAGTTTTGCAGAGTAAAGACATATACATACGCATTGGAAACTCTTTATGAGAAGAAATAACGCATAGTACAAAATTAGCTTGTATCTCCAAAAGTACATGTTGTATCTCGAAAACAATTGTTGTGGCGTGTACGTCTTAACATGTAGCATCTAAAGAGAACGAAAAGGAGAATTTTCTTTCGTCAAAATTTTTCAGAAAATCACGTTTTAAGGAAATCCCGCATCGTGCGAAATTATCTTGTTTTTCCTAAACAACACGTTGTAAGTCGAAAAGCTTTCATGTTGCGTGTATGTCTAAGTGTGTAGCCTCAAAAGAGAAGGCACAGGACAGTTTTCTCTCGAAAGGATATGTAAGAATACCACTTCATAAGGAAATACAGTTTTGCAGAGTAAGGCATATACGTACGCATTGGAAACTCTTTACGAGAAGAAATAACGCAGAGTACAAAATTAGCTTGTATCTCCAAAACTACATGTTGTATCTCGAAAAGAATTGTTGTGGCGTGTACGTCTTAACATGTAGCATCTAAAGAGAACCAAAAGGAGAATTTTCTTTCGTCAAAATTTTTCAGAAAATCACGTTTTAAGGAAATCCCGCATCGTGCGAAATTATCTTGTTTTTCCTAAACAACACGTTGTAAGTCGAAAAGCTTTCATGTTGCGTGTATGTCTAAGTGTGTAGCCTCAAAAGAGAAGGCACAGGACAGTTTTCTCTCGAAAGGATATGTAAGAATACCACTTCATAAGGAAATACAGTTTTGCAGAGTAAAGACATATACATACGCATTGGAAACTCTTTACGAGAAGAAATAACGCATAGTACAAAATTAGCTTGTATCTCCAAAACTACATGTTGTATCTCGAAATGATTTGTTGTGGCGTGTACGTCTTAACATGTAGCATCTAAAGAGAACCAAAAGGAGAATTTTCTTTCGTCAAAATTTTTCAGAAAATCACGTTTTAAGGAAATCCCGCATCGTGCGAAATTATCTTGTTTTTCCTAAACAACACGTTGTAAGTCGAAAAGCTTTCATGTTGCGTGTATGTCTAAGTGTGTAGCCTCAAAAGAGAAGGCACAGGACAGTTTTTTCTCGAAAGGATATGTAAGAATACCACTTCATAAGGAAATACAGTTTTGCAGAGTAAAGACATATACGTACGCATTGGAACCTCTTTACAAGAAGAAATAACGCATAGTACAAAATTAGCTTGTATCTCCAAAACTACATGTTGTATCTCGAAAAGAATTGTTGTGGCATGTACGTCTTAACAGCCACATCTAAAGAGAACCAAAAGGAGAATTTTCTTTCGTCAAAATTTTTCAGAAAATCACGTTTTAAGGAAATCCCGCATCGTGCGAAATTATCTAGTTTTTCCTAAACATCACGTTGTAAGTCGAAAAGCTTTCATGTTGCGTGTATGTCTAAGTGTGTAGCCTCAAAAGAGAAGGCACAGGACAGTTTTCTCTCTAAAGGATATGTAAGAATACCACTTCATAAGGAAATACAGTTTTGCAGAGTAAAGACATATACGTACGCATTGGAAACTCTTTACGAGAAGAAATAACGCATAGTACAAAATTAGCTTGTATCTGCAAAACTACATGTTGTATCTCGAAAAGAATTGTTGTGGCGTGTACGTCTTAACATGTAGCATCTAAAGAGAACCAAAAGGAGAATTTTCTTTCGTCAAAATTTTTCAGAAAATCACGTTTTAAGGAAATCCCGCATCGTGCGAAATTATCTTGTTTTTCCTAAACAACACGTTGTAAGTCGAAAAGCTTTCATGTTGCGTGTATGTCTAAGTGTGTAGCCTTAAAAGAGAAGGCACAGGACAGTTTTTTCTCGAAAGGATATGTAAGAATACCACTTCATAAGGAAATACAGTTTTGCAGAGTAAAGACATATACGTACGCATTGGAAACTCTTTAAGAGAAGAAATAACGCATAGTACAAAATTAGCTTGTATCTCCAAAACTACATGTTGTATCTCGAAAAGAATTGTTGTGGCGTGTACGTCTTAACATGTAGCATCTAAAGAGAACCAAAAGGAGAATTTTCTTTCGTCAAAATTTTTCAGAAAATCACGTTTTAAGGAAATCCCGCATCGTGCGAAATTATCTTGTTTTTCCTAAACAACACGTTGTAAGTCGAAAAGCTTTCATGTTGCGTGTATGTCTAAGTGTGTAGCCTCAAAAGAGAAGGCACAGGACAGTTTTCTCCCGAAAAGATATGTAAGAATACCACTTCATAAGGAAATACAGTTTTGCAGAGTAAAGACATATACGTACGCATTGGAAACTCTTTACGAGAAGAAATAACGCATAGTACAAAATTAGCTTGTATCTCCAAAACTACATGTTGTATCTCGAAAAGAATTGTTGTGGCGTGTACGTCTTAACATGTAGCATCTAAAGAGAACCAAAAGGAGAATTTTCTTTCGTCAAAATTTTTCAGAAAATCACGTTTTAAGGAAATCCCGCATCGTGCGAAATTATCTTGTTTTTCCTAAACAACACGTTGTAAGTCGAAAAGCTTTCATGTTGCGTGTATGTCTAAGTGTGTAGCCTCAAAAGAGAAGGCACAGGACAGTTTTTTCTCGAAAGGATATGTAAGAATACCACTTCATAAGGAAATACAGTTTTGCAGAGTAAAGACATATACGTACGCATTGGAACCTCTTTACAAGAAGAAATAACGCATAGTACAAAATTAGCTTGTATCTCCAAAACTACATGTTGTATCTCGAAAAGAATTGTTGTGGCGTGTACGTCTTAACATGTAGCATCTAAAGAGAACCAAAAGGAGAATTTTCTTTCGTCAAAATTTTTCAGAAAATCACGTTTTAAGGAAATCCCGCATCGTGCGAAATTATCTTGTTTTTCCTAAACAACACGTTGTAAGTCGAAAAGCTTTCATGTTGCGTGTATGTCTAAGTGTGTAGCCTCAAAAGAGAAGGCACAGGACAGTTTTTTCTCGAAAGGATATGTAAGAATACCACTTCATAAGGAAATACAGTTTTGCAGAGTAAAGACATATACGTACGCATTGGAACCTCTTTACAAGAAGAAATAACGCATAGTACAAAATTAGCTTGTATCTCCAAAACTACATGTTGTATCTCGAAAAGAATTGTTGTGGCATGTACGTCTTAACAGCCACATCTAAAGAGAACCAAAAGGAGAATTTTCTTTCGTCAAAATTTTTCAGAAAATCACGTTTTAAGGAAATCCCGCATCGTGCGAAATTATCTAGTTTTTCCTAAACATCACGTTGTAAGTCGAAAAGCTTTCATGTTGCGTGTATGTCTAAGTGTGTAGCCTCAAAAGAGAAGGCACAGGACAGTTTTCTCTCTAAAGGATATGTAAGAATACCACTTCATAAGGAAATACAGTTTTGCAGAGTAAAGACATATACGTACGCATTGGAAACTCTTTACGAGAAGAAATAACGCATAGTACAAAATTAGCTTGTATCTGCAAAACTACATGTTGTATCTCGAAAAGAATTGTTGTGGCGTGTACGTCTTAACATGTAGCATCTAAAGAGAACCAAAAGGAGAATTTTCTTTCGTCAAAATTTTTCAGAAAATCACGTTTTAAGGAAATCCCGCATCGTGCGAAATTATCTTGTTTTTCCTAAACAACACGTTGTAAGTCGAAAAGCTTTCATGTTGCGTGTATGTCTAAGTGTGTAGCCTTAAAAGAGAAGGCACAGGACAGTTTTTTCTCGAAAGGATATGTAAGAATACCACTTCATAAGGAAATACAGTTTTGCAGAGTAAAGACATATACGTACGCATTGGAAACTCTTTAAGAGAAGAAATAACGCATAGTACAAAATTAGCTTGTATCTCCAAAACTACATGTTGTATCTCGAAAAGAATTGTTGTGGCGTGTACGTCTTAACATGTAGCATCTAAAGAGAACCAAAAGGAGAATTTTCTTTCGTCAAAATTTTTCAGAAAATCACGTTTTAAGGAAATCCCGCATCGTGCGAAATTATCTTGTTTTTCCTAAACAACACGTTGTAAGTCGAAAAGCTTTCATGTTGCGTGTATGTCTAAGTGTGTAGCCTCAAAAGAGAAGGCACAGGACAGTTTTCTCCCGAAAAGATATGTAAGAATACCACTTCATAAGGAAATACAGTTTTGCAGAGTAAAGACATATACGTACGCATTGGAAACTCTTTACGAGAAGAAATAACGCATAGTACAAAATTAGCTTGTATCTCCAAAACTACATGTTGTATCTCGAAAAGAATTGTTGTGGCGTGTACGTCTTAACATGTAGCATCTAAAGAGAACCAAAAGGAGAATTTTCTTTCGTCAAAATTTTTCAGAAAATCACGTTTTAAGGAAATCCCGCATCGTGCGAAATTATCTTGTTTTTCCTAAACAACACGTTGTAAGTCGAAAAGCTTTCATGTTGCGTGTATGTCTAAGTGTGTAGCCTCAAAAGAGAAGGCACAGGACAGTTTTCTCTCGAAAGGATATGTAAGAATACCACTTCATAAGGAAATACAGTTTTGCAGAGTAAAGACATATACGTACGCATTGGAAACTCTTTACGAGAAGAAATAACGCAGAGTACAAAATTAGCTTGTATCTCCAAAACTACATGTTGTATCTCGAAAAGAATTGTTGTGGCGTGTACGTCTTAACATGTAGCATCTAAAGAGAACCAAAAGGAGAATTTTCTTTCGTCAAAATTTTTCAGAAAATCACGTTTTAAGGAAATCCCGCATCGTGCGAAATTATCTTGTTTTTCCTAAACAACACATTGTAAGTCGAAAAGCTTTCATGTTGCGTGTATGTCTAAGTGTGTAGCCTCAAAAGAGAAGGCACAGGACAGTTTTCTGTCGAAAGGATATGTAAGAATACCACTTCATAAGGAAATACAGTTTTGCAGAGTAAAGACATATATGTACGCATTGGAAACTCTTTACGAGAAGAAATAACGCATAGTACAAAATTAGCTTGTATCTCCAAAACTACACGTTGTAACTCGAAAAGAATTGGTGTGGCGTGTACGTCTTAACGTGTAGTCTCAAAAGAGAGCCCAAAGGAGAATTTTCTTTCGTCAAAATTTTTCAGAAAATCACGTTTTAAGGAAATCTCGCATCGTGCGAAATTATCTTGTTTTTCCTAAACAACACGTTGTAACTCGAAAAGCTTTCGTGTTTGCGTGATGTCTAAGTGTGTAGCCTCAAAACAGAAGGCACAGGAGAGTTTTCTGTCGAAAGAATATTGTAGAATACCCCGTTATAAGGAAGTACAATTTTGCAGAGTAAAGACAAATACGTACATATTGAAAACACTTTACGAGAAGAAACAACGCATCGTACAAAATCAGCTTGTATCTCCAAAACTACACGTTGTAACTCGAAAAGAATTGTTGTGGCATGTACGTCTGAACATGTAGCATCTAAAGAGAACCAAAAGGAGAATTTTCTTTCGTCAAAATTTTTCAGAAAATCACGATGTAAGGAAATCCCGCATCGTGTGAAATTATCTTGTTTTTCCTAAACAACACGTTGTAAGTCGAAAAGCTTTCATGTTGCGTGTATGTCTAAGTGTGTAGCCTCAAAAGAGAAGGCACAGGAGAGTTTTCTCTCGAAAGAATATGTAAGAATACCACTTCATAAGGAAATACAGTTTTGCAGAGTAAAGACATATACGTACGCATTGGAAAGTCTTTATGAGAAGAAGTAACGCATAGTACAAAATTAGCTTGTATCTCCAAAACTACACGTTGTAACTCGAAAAGAATTTTTGTGGCGTGTACGTCTTAACATGTAGTCTCAAAAGAGAGCCCAAAGGAGAATTTTCTTTCGTCAAAATTTTTCAGAAAATCACGTTTAAGGAAATCCCGCATCGTGCGAAATTATCTTGTTTTTCCTAAACAACACGTTGTAACTCGAAAAGCTTTCCTGTTGTGTGAATGTCTAAGTGTGTAGCCTCAAAACAGAAGGCACAGGAGAGTTTTCTGTCGAAAGAATATTGTAGAATACCACGTTATAAGGAAATACAATTTTGCAGATTAAAGACAAATACGTACGTATTGAAAACACATTACGAGAAGAAATAACGCATCGTACAAAATTAGCTTGTATCTCCAAAACTACACGTTGTAACTCGAAAAGAACTGTTGTGGCAAGTACGTCTGAACATGCAGCATCTAAAGAGAACCAAAAGGAGAATTTTCTTTCGTCAAAATTTTTCAGAAAATCACGATTTAAGGAAATCCCGCATCGTGCGAAATTATCTTGTTTTTCCTAAACAACACGTTGTAAGTCGAAAAGCTTTCATGTTGCGTGTATGTCTAAGTGTGTAGCCTCAAAACAGAAGGCACAGGAGAGTTTTCTGTCGAAAGAATATTGTGGAACACCACGTTATAAGGAAATACAATTTTGCAGAATAAAGAAAATACGTACATATTGAAAACACATTACGAGAAAAAATAACTCATCGTACAAAATTAGCTTGTATCTCCAAAACTACACGTTGTAACTCGAAAAGAATTGTTGTGGCATGTACGTCTTAACATGTAGCATCTAAAGAGACCCAAAAGGAGAATTTTCTTTCGTCAAAATTTTTCAGAAAATCACGTTTTAAGGAAATCCCGCATCGTGCGAAATTATCTTGTTTTTCCTAAACAACACGTTGTAAGTCGAAAAGCATTCATGTTGCGTGTATGTCTAAGTGTGTAGCCTCAAAAGAGAAGGCACAGGAGAGTTTTCTCTCGAAAGAATATTGTAGAATACCCCGTTATAAGGAAGTACAATTTTGCAGAGTAAAGACAAATACGTACGTATTGAAAACACTTTACGAGAAGAAACAACGCATCATACAAAATTAGCTTGTATCTCCAAAACTACACGTTGTAACTCGAAAAGAATTGTTGTGGCATGTACGTCTTAACATGTAGCATCTAAAGAGAACCAAAAGGAGAATTTTCTTTCGTCAAAATTTTTCAGAAAATCACGATTTAAGGAAATCCCGCATCGTGCGAAATTATCTTGTTTTTCCTAAACAACACGTTGTAAGTCGAAAAGCTTTCATGTTGCGTGTATGTCTAAGTGTGTAGCCTCAAAAGAGAAGTCACAGGAGAGTTTTCTCTCGAAAGAATATGTAAGAATACCACTTCATAAGGAAATACAGTTTTGCAGAGTAAAGACATATACGTACGCATTGGAAACTCTTTACGAGAAGAAATAACGCATAGTACAAAATTAGCTTGTATCTCCAAAACTACACGTTGTAACTCGAAAAGAATTGGTGTGGCGTGTACGTCTTAACGTGTAGTCTCAAAAGAGAGCCCAAAGGAGAATTTTCTTTCGTCAAAATTTTTCAGAAAATCACGTTTTAAGGAAATCTCGCATCGTGCGAAATTATCTTGTTTTTCCTAAACAACACGTTGTAACTCGAAAAGCTTTCGTGTTTGCGTGATGTCTATGTGTGTAGCCTCAAAACAGAAGGCACAGGAGAGTTTTCTCTCGAAAGAATATTGTAGAATACCCCGTTATAAGGAAGTACAATTTTGCAGAGTAAAGACAAATACGTACGTATTGAAAACACTTTACGAGAAGAAACAACGCATCGTACAAAATCAGCTTGTATCTCCAAAACTACACGTTGTAACTCGAAAAGAATTGTTGTGGCATGTACGTCTGAACATGTAGCATCTAAAGAGAACGAAAAGGAGAATTTTCTTTCGTCAAAATTTTTCAGAAAATCACGATTTAAGGAAATCCCGCATCGTGCGAAATTATCTTGTTTTTCCTAAACAACACGTTGTAAGTCGAAAAGCTTTCATGTTGCGTGTATGTCTAAGTTTGTAGCCTCAAAAGAGAAGGCACAGGAGAGTTTTCTCTCGAAAGAATATTGTAGAATACCCCGTTATAAGGAAGTACAATTTTGCAGAGTAAAGACAAATACGTACGTATTGAAAACACTTTACGAGAAGAAACAACGCATCGTACAAAATCAGCTTGTATCTCCAAAACTACACGTTGTAACTCGAAAAGAATTGTTGTGGCATGTATGTCTTAACATGTAGCATCTAAAGAGAACCAAAAGGAGAATTTTCTTTCGTCAAAATTTTTCAGAAAATCACGATTTAAGGAAATCCCGCATCGTGCGAAATTATCTTGTTTTTCCTAAACAACACGTTGTAAGTCGAAAAGCTTTCATGTTGCGTGTATGTCTAAGTGTGTAGCCTCAAAAGAGAAGTCACAGGAGAGTTTTCTCTCGAAAGAATATGTAAGAATACCACTTCATAAGGAAATACAGTTTTGCAGAGTAAAGACATATACGTACGCATTGGAAACTCTTTACGAGAAGAAATAACGCATAGTACAAAATTAGCTTGTATCTCCAAAACTACACGTTGTAACTCGAAAAGAATTGTTGTGGCGTGTACGTCTTAACATGTAGCATCTAAAGAGAACCAAAAGGAGAATTTTCTTTCGTCAAAATTTTTCAGAAAATCACGTTTTAAGGAAATCCCGCATCGTGCGAAATTATCTTGTTTTTCCTAAACAACACGTTGTAAGTCGAAAAGCTTTCATGTTGCGTGTATGTCTAAGTGTGTAGCCTCAAAAGAGAAGGCACAGGACAGTTTTCTCTCAAAGGATATGTAAGAATACCACTTCATAAGGAAATACAGTTTTGCAGAGTAAAGACATATACGTACGCATTGGAAACTCTTTACGAGAAGAAATTACGCATAGTACAAAATTAGCTTGTATCTCCAAAACTACACGTTGTATCTCGAAAAGAATTGTTGTGGCGTGTACGTCTTAACATGTAGCATCTAAAGAGAACCAAAAGGAGAATTTTCTTTCGTCAAAATTTTTCAGAAAATCACGTTTTAAGGAAATCCCGCATCGTGCGAAATTATCTTGTTTTTCCTAAACAACACGTTGTAAGTCGAAAAGCTTTCATGTTGCGTGTATGTCTAAGTGTGTAGCCTCAAAAGAGAAGGCACAGGACAGTTTTCTCTCGAAGAATATGTAAGAATACCACTTCATAAGGAAATACAGTTTTGCAGAGTAAAGACTTATACGTACGCATTGGAAACTCTTTACGAGAAGAAATAACGCATCGTACAAAATTAGCTTGTATCTCCAAAACTACACGTTGTAACTCGAAAAGAATTGTTGTGGCGTGTACGTCTTAACATGTAGCATCTAAACAGAACCAAAAGGAGAATTTTCTTTCGTCAAAATCTTTCAGAAAATCACGTTTTAAGGAAATCCCACATCGTGCGAAATTATCTTGTTTTTCCTAAACAACACGTTGTAAGTCGAAAAGCTTTCATGTTGCGTGTATGTCTAAGTGTGTAGCCTCAAAAGAGAAGGCACAGGACAGTTTTCTCTCGAAAGAATATGTAAGAATACCACTTCATAAGGAAATACAGTTTTGCAGAGTAAAGACATATACGTACGCATTGGAAACTCTTTACGAGAAGAAATAACGCATCGTAAAAAATTAGCTTGTATCTCCAAAACTACACGTTGTAACTCGAAAAGAATTGTTGTGGCGTGTATGTCTTAACATGTAGCATCTAAAGAGAACCAAAAGGAGAATTTTCTTTCGTCAAAATTTTTCAGAAAATCACGTTTTAAGGAAATCCCGCATCGTGCGAAATTATCTTGTTTTTCCTAAACAACACGTTGTAAGTCGAAAAGCATTCATGTTGCGTGTATGTCTAAGTGTGTAGCCTCAAAAGAGAAGGGACAGGACAGTTTTCTCTCGAAAGGATATGTAAGAATACCACTTCATAAGGAAATACAGTTTTGCAGAGTAAAGACATATACGTACGCATTGGAAACTCTTTAAGAGAAGAAATAACGCATAGTACAAAATTAGCTTGTATCTCCAAAACTACATGTTGTATCTCGAAAAGAATTGTTGTGGCGTGTACGTCTTAACATGTAGCATCTAAAGAGAACCAAAAGGAGAATTTTCTTTCGTCAAAATTTTTCAGAAAATCACGTTTTAAGGAAATCCCGCATCGTGCGAAATTATCTTGTTTTTCCTAAACAACACGTTGTAAGTCGAAAAGCTTTCATGTTGCGTGTATGTCTAAGTGTGTAGCTTCAAAAGAGAAGGCACAGGACAGTTTTCTCTCGAAAGGATATGTAAGAATACCACTTCATAAGGAAATACAGTTTTGCAGAGTAAAGACATATACGTACGCATTGGAAACTCTTTACGAGAAGAAATAACGCATAGTACAAAATTAGCTTGTATCTCCAAAACTACACGTTGTATCTCGAAAAGAATTGTTGTGGCGTGTACGTCTTAACATGTAGCATCTAAAGAGAACCAAAAGGAGAATTTTCTTTCGTCAAAATTTTTCAGAAAATCACGTTTTAAGGAAATCCCGCATCGTGCGAAATTATCTTGTTTTTCCTAAACAACACGTTGTAAGTCGAAAAGCTTTCATGTTGCGTGTATGTCTACGTGTGTAGCCTCAAAAGAGAAGGCACAGGACAGTTTTCTCTCGAAAGGATATGTAAGAATACCACTTCATAAGGAAATACAGTTTTGCAGAGTAAAGACATATACGTACGCATTGGAAACTCTTTACGAGAAGAAATAACGCATAGTACAAAATTAGCTTGTATCTCCAAAACTACACGTTGTATCTCGAAAAGAATTGTTGTGGCGTGTACGTCTTAACATGTAGCATCTAAAGAGAACCAAAAGGAGAATTTTCTTTCGTCAAAATTTTTCAGAAAATCATGTTTTAAGGAAATCCCGCATCGTGCGAAATTATCTTGTTTTTCCTAAACAACACGTTGTAAGTCGAAAAGCTTTCATGTTGCGTGTATGTCTACGTGTGTAGCCTCAAAAGAGAAGGCACAGGACAGTTTTCTCTCGAAAGGATATGTAAGAATACCACTTCATAAGGAAATACAGTTTTGCAGAGTAAAGACATATACGTACGCATTGGAAACTCTTTACGAGAAGAAATAACGCATCGTAAAAAATTAGCTTGTATCTCCAAAACTACACGTTGTATCTCGAAAAGAATTGTTGTGGCGTGTACGTCTTAACATGTAGCATCTAAACAGAACCAAAAGGAGAATTTTCTTTCGTCAAAATTTTTCAGAAAATCACGTTTTAAGGAAATCCCGCATCGTGCGAAATTATCTTGTTTTTCCTAAACAACACGTTGTAAGTCGAAAAGCTTTCATGTTGCGTGTATGTCTAAGTCTGTAGCCGCAAAAGAGAAGGCACAGGAGAGTTTTCTCTCGAAAGAATATGTAAGAATACCACTTCATCTAGAGGAACATCTATTACAAGTATGGGCACCTGTAGCCTGTTGTGGTTTTTTTGTTTTTGTTTTTGTTATTTTAATTTGTTTCTTGTATGTTTGCAGAAGTAAAGTGTTTCTTCGGGTGCTTTCTTTGAACTATTTTAACTGTCTAAAACCACAACGAGAAAGACAAATACTGTTTTGATGTTTTGACCTTTTAAATTCATATCTAAGTCTGGTATTTTCTCCTTTAGGCTAAATAAATTTTTATTCATTTATTGATTACTTAGTTTTATAATGTATTATACTAATATCATAGATTATAGAATTTCCCTCTGCCTACCACACTTATGGTACTCTATTTGGAGAAAGGGGTATTTAAAGAGGTAATTAATTTTAAATGATGTCCTAAAGCTAATGTCTCCATCCTATAATAGCAATATTCTTCAAAAAGAAAATATAGGTAATAGGTATCACATGTGTACAGGAAATGCAAGTTGATACAAGAATACCTCAGACTTCTAGGGTATAAATAACAAAAGAATTATTATTAAATTAACTCCTTAATCTGTGGTATTTTTTTAGTGATAATCTCTAACTGATAAGCAGCGATAATTCCTAGTCTACAGTTTTCTAAGTCATATGGATGGAATTGAAACTCATTTATCTTATTTGAATATATTATTTATTGTATGCAGAGAATCTATTGGCATTAGGTTAGCAACCTTTTTAAAGACCTAAAATTTTTTAATTAATGTGTTTTTTTCTAAAATGTAATTATAGTAATTGCAGCAGAAGGTCTTAATAGAACATTCCATAAAATAGACTGACAGCATCTAAGATATGATGATGACCATGATGATGATAATGAAGATGAAGATGAAGATAAATGGTGATGATGATGTAAAATTACTAAATCAAAGAAACAATCATTTAATATGTCAGAAGGAAGTATCATTAAAAATTGAGTAAGAAATGGTAAGACATAAACCCCAGAAAGAAGACTTACATGGTGAAAATTTAGCAAATACAAAGGAAATTTGCATCACCCTAAAAGCTATTGACAAGAAAATGGCTACAAATATGCATTCAAATCAGGACTCTGAACTGAGAGTGAGTACACAGCTGTGTCTGTGAGGACCACAGTGCCAGGTGAAAGGCTTCCTTCCTAGAAGTTCTATTCACAATTATAGTACACTGACTAAATTAATAGAGCAATGTTCCATTTCACTGCACCAGAAGGCTCAAAATTGGTGGGCCAATTCTTGGAAAATTAATTATAGATTTAACGCACTTTCAATCAAATCCTGTTGAAATAAAACGGAAAGCATTTGAATGATTTTAAATTTCATAGAAAACTTGCTAACATAGAACTTAAGAAATGTGTTTAAGATTTAAAATAAGAACTCTAAATTTGTGAGAAGTACATTCTTTTAACCTAAGACATGCTACAGTGTTGCTAATTAAGATAATGAACTATTTGTGTAGCATAATAAAGAAAATAAGGGACAAGACTCTTCATACAGACCTGCCAGTACCTGATGATTTACAACATGGGGAAATAAAAACCTGGAGGACATAAATTTCTATTTCTGGTCTCCTGACAAGGATCCTTCCTCATGCAAGTTCAAAGGATGTTTATCAGTGGAGGAAGGCTTTGAGTTTTAGAACTTTATGCTACTTCTAGTTCATTCTTTGTTTATAGTACTTGTGTTTGAAGATCTGGGCTCTCTCAGCTTCACATTTCTCTTGCTGTACCTTCTGTTTGCCACTATCATAATGGAACTGTTTATCTATGGAACCATTAGCACAAATAGCCCTTCCTTCAATAAGTTTTCTTGGTCATGGAGCTTAATCAAAGCAACAGAAAAATAATTAATACAGATGTCTTCCTCTATTGTTTTCCATGAGAAATTGCTGATAGGTATCTCACTTTATTTTTGAAACAGAATTTTTCACTGCACTTGGAACTCACAGACTTTACATGACAAGTTGGTTAGAGAGTTCTAGGGATCACCCTGTCTCTGTGTTCTAGTTCTAACAGTCCTTGGTTTTAATATGGTTGCTGGGCATCTGAAGTCAAGTCTTTTTGCTTTCATGTAAAACATTTGACTGAGTCACCTACCTAGCATTATTATCTTTTCTATTTCTACTGCCATTTTTCAATACAAATAATCTTTTTATGGAGACTTAAAATGCAATTTAAGTCTAATTTCCTTTATTTACGAAATTCATTAATGCAAATTTTATTTAATAAGCAATAAGGTTATTCAATAAATTATAAATATTTCTATATCTTCTTGCATTATGAGAATTTTTTCATATTCACAGGGTTCATTATTTGTTCTCTAAAATTATAATTTGTTGTGTCTGGTTCAACTTTAATTGGTTAAGTATTCCAATCATAATAGGTTATAGATTTCTGCTTCTTATACTTCTGGGAATTTTTATTGGATTTTGAATGATATACTTTGGAAGTTTTTGACATTGTGCATGTATTTGTTCTAGTAAAATATTTTTTCTTGTCATCTGTGATATTCATAAGTTGGTAAGGTTAACTCCCTTTGGAGGAAGAGACAAGTAAGTGGATATGTGTAAGATAAATTCCAACCAAGGCTATATAGGCAAATCTTGTCTCAAAAAAATCTAAAATTGATAAATGCAAAAGAATGTCACAAAGAAACAGGTTGATTGTAATAGCAAATATATTGTTTACACATTATACATATTGCAGAATCACTACAAAAGAGTACACATAGGTGCAAATCTACTTATTCACATCCATGTATACACAAGCACACACACATACATACCCACACACATACACACACACACACACACACACACACACCTATACACATGATATTAGAATAAAATAGCAGGAGCCAAGTAGACTACTTCAGTTCAATAGTGGAAGTGAAAATATAGGAAAATGAGAGAATAGGATTAACTATCAATAAATACTTTAGTAGAATTAAAAACTTTTAAAAAATGACCTCAGTGCAAGAAACAGAAAAACAAAACCTAATACCTGAAACAGGTGGCTTCCAAAATAAAGATCATAGGAAATTGTCATAAACAAGAAGTATTAATGTGTGGGTTGATTTGTTAGGCTCATCTCAATGATTGTAGCAGATTTTAAATGGTAATTTGACAAGCTTTAACCAGTTTGAATTTGTGAAACTTCAAATACTTGGATTGAAAGGACATAGCCAATAGAACAAATCACCAACCTATAGATTGGGAAAAAATTTTCACTAACCCCAAATCTGATAGAGGGCTAATATTCAAAATATATAAAGAAGTCAAGAAACTAACCACCAAAAAAGCAAACAACCCAATCAAAAATAGGGTACAGAATTAAACCAAGAATTCACAACAGAAGAATCTTGAATGGCTGTTCAAAGTTCTTGGTGATCATGTAAATGCAAAATAAAAGGACCCTGAGATTCTACCTTACACCAATCAGAATGGTTAAGATCAAAACCTCAGGCAACAACACATATTTGAGAGGATGTAGAGAAATAAGAACACTCCTCCATTGCTGGTGGCATTGCAAACTGGTATAACCACTCTGGAAATCAATCTGGAGATTCCTAAGAAAATTGGAAATCTATTTACCTGAAGACCATGCTATACCACTCTTGGGCATATACCCAAAAGATGTTCCACCTTGCCGCAGGGAACCATTTTCCATTATATTCATGGCAGCTTTGTTTGTATTAGCCAGAAGCTGGAAACCACCTAGATGTCCCACAACAGAAGAATAGATATAAAAAATGTTTACCTTTCATTTACAAAATGGAATACTATTTAGCTATTAAGAATGAGGACATCCTGAGTTTTGCAGGCAAATGGATGAAACTAGAAAATATCATCCTGAGTGAGGTGACTCTGACTAAAAAGGAATGCATAGTATGTACTCACTAATAAGTGGATATTAGCCTAAAATCTCAGAATACCCATGATACGATCCATAAACCGTATGAAGTTTAAGGAGAAGGAAGACTCAAGATACAATCCACAGAACTCAGTAAGGTTAACAAGCTGAAGGGCTTAGGTGAGGATGCCTCAGTCCCACTTCGGAGGGAGAATAAAGCAATTACAGGAGCAGGTATGGAGGGAGGGACCTGGATGGGAAAGGGGACAGGATGGGGAACTTGATCAGGTATTGAGTGCAGGGAAGAGGACTGAAGCCCTGGGGGCCAGAAGAAAGAATGGAAAGAGTCTACCTTGGGAGGGAGGAAGTGGTGGATGTACCAGAGACTTGGGAGGTGAAAGACTCTCAGGACTCAAAGGGAGGGACCGTAGATGAAATACCCAATAGTGGGAGAGGGAATTTGTAGAGTGAACACCTCCTGTAGAAGAAAAGGCATAAAGGAAGGAATGTAGTTGTGCCATTCCAAGTCAAAACCCATAATTGTTCCTGTCTGAAAGACCTTCAGGGACAAAAATGAAGAGCCTGAGGGAAAGGATGCCTACCAACAGGCACAAGCTGAGATCCAGCTCAAGGGGAGGTCCTAAGACCTGACACTATTACTGAGTGTCAGTATGCTCAGTATTACAGTGTGCTCAGAAAGGGGGCTGTGATGGTTTGCATATGCTCATCCTAGAGAGTGGCACAATAAGGTGTGACCTTGTTAGAGGAGGTGTGACACTGTGGGGGTGGGCTAGGAGACCTTTCTCCTAGCTGCCTAAGGATGCCCATTCCGTTGCTGGCTTCCTTTAGATGAAGATGTAGAACTCTCCGCTTCTGCATCATGCCTGCTTGCATGCGGCCATGATTCTGCCTTGATAACAATGAACTGAACCTCTGAACCTGTAAGTCAGCCTCAATTAAATGTTGTCATTTATAAGACTTGCCTTAGTCACAGTGTCTGTTCACTGCAGTAAAACCCAAAGACAGAAGGTGGTACCAAGGACTAGGGTATTGCTGTAATAGGCCTGACCATGATTTTGTCTGGAAGAATGTAGATTTTGGGACTTGGGATTTGGAAAGTCATGGAATGCTTTTGGTGGGGTTTAATGAACTATCCTAGTAGTAATATGGAAGGCTTTGCTTCTATTGAGTTATTTTAACTGTGCAGACCTGGTCCAAGAGGTTTCAGTGGAGAAGAACTACAGTATGTGGCCTAGAGACTGTTTTTATAGTATTTTGATGAAGAATGTGGCTACTTTTGCCCTTGTATGAAGAGTCCCTGGAGGCTAAGGTAAAGAGACTCAGATTAATTCCACAGACAAAGGAAGTCTCAGAAATACACATCATAGACTTTGTTCTGTAGTTAAATCTCATGAAGACCATATTAAATAAACATAGCAAGGTGAGAAAGGGAAAATGTAAAATACATGGTTCTAGCATTAAAGGGGTACCAGGAAGTGAAATGGAGCTGACTCCTATGTTCAAGGATATTAAATTGAATTGAGGGAGTAGTGACCTTGAGGCAAGATCCCACCCACCTAAGTTTAGGCCCACGCATGGACCATAGCCTTTAATCCCAGGAGGCAAAGACAAGCAGATCTCTGAATCCAAGGCCTAGAGCAAGTTCTAGGTGAAGAAAAACTTAAATCCAGGCTTGGTGAACCACAGCTTTAATCCCAGAGTTTAGGAAACAGGCATGCAGTTTTCTGAATTCAAAGTCAATTTACAGAGAAAGGTCCAAGGCAGCCAAGATTAGTCACAGAGGGACTTGGAAAACAGAAAGCCAGTAAACCAGATTAGGTAGAGAGGGAGTTGGAAAACAGAAAGCTGGTAATAGAATGGGGGGGGGGGGAGGGTAGAGCTTCAGCAAGCAGCAGAACATGGCAACTTTGGCCATGTGGCTCTGGCTTTAGAGTGAAAAATAAAGGGCTATTATGGTAATTGATGCTGGTTAGCTGGGGCTAAGAAATTAGTGGTTACTAAGAGACCAGCATCGATGAGGTAAAATTTTCTGGGAAGTGTTTTCTGAGAGCACAAAGAAGCTATGTTCCAGAGATAACCAAGGTTGTACCTCATACTGCAGCTGTATTTTGAAATCTGTAAGAATCATTCAGATTCTGGTTTTGAAAGCATGACGACATCATGAAGAAGAGTTGAGGCTTGGTACTCTGAGAGGTCATGGAAAGCCATTGGTAAAAGTGAAGCCTCAGTTGTAGTTGAGAGCCCGGGACTAAAGGGGTCATGTGAAGGAGTTGAGGCTTGGCACCATGAAAAGAGCCTCTGTGAGGCTATTGGTGAAGCCTAGTTGCAGAGGAAGATCCCAACGTATTGGAGATGCCATGGAATGACCACCAAAAGCAGCAGTGGCAATGGAGTGGATCAACCTGAATTTGGAGTGATACAGAGGGCAGAGCTGGAGAAATGACTCCAACCATCTGGAGGAACAAAGAAAATCATGTGTGGATCCCAGACATTGAAACAAGAAGCTGTGAAGCTGAAGTTGACTCAAGGACCCCAAGATGTTAAAGATGCCA
The DNA here is from genome assembly GCF_947179515.1 of Apodemus sylvaticus. Taxonomy (NCBI): domain Eukaryota; kingdom Metazoa; phylum Chordata; class Mammalia; order Rodentia; family Muridae; genus Apodemus; species Apodemus sylvaticus. The sequence goes on along the minus strand of NC_067472.1, from coordinate 211,697,387 downwards.
GAGCCACAGGATGCCTGCCAAGAAAAACTGCTAACAGGAAGTGGAACCAGCCCAGGAGAAAGAAGTTTGTTGCTGTCAACAAAGATGCAAAAGGATTTCAAGATCTAATGACTGCTTTGCCATCAGATATGGAGATACAGAGTTTGGAGTTCACCCAGATTATTTCCTATCTTGCTTTAGGGATTATATTTGATTGGATGAATCTCAGAAGAGACCTTGAACTTTGGAATTTTAACACTGTTGAGACTGCTGTAGACTTATGGGAACTTTTGAAGTTGTATTTTACATTATGCTATGTTTAGGTATGGCTCCCAAAGACTCATGTTTGAACAAGCCTATGGGGAGCAAGGAGTTGAATGTGATGGTTTACATATGCTCTTGCTAGTAGGTGGCACTATTAGAAAGTATGGCCTTGTCAACATCAGGGTGGGCTTGGAGATCTTCCTCCTAGCTGCCTGAGGATACCCAGTCTGTTCTTGGCTTCGTTCACATGAAGATGGAGAACTCTCAGCTCCTCCTGCACCATGCCTTCCTGGAAACTGCCATGCTTCTGCCTTGATGACAATGTACTGAACCACTGAACCTGTAAGCTAGCCTCAATTAAATGTTGTCATTTATAAGACTTGTCATGGTGTCTATTCACAGCAATAAAACCGCAACTAAGACAAGGGCCTATCATGACTGCCTCTGAAAGACCCAACCAGCAGCTGATAGAATCAGATACAGATATTTACACCCAATCCATGGACAGAAGCTGCTGATCCTTGTGGTTGAATTAGGGAAAAGCTGAAAGAACCTGTAGGAGGACCAGCAGATTCAATTAACCTGGACCTCAGCGATTTCTCAGACACTGGGCCACCAACCAGGCAGCATACAGCAGTTGATATGAGGCCCCAAACTCATACACAGCAGAGGACTGCTGGGTCTGGACTCAGTAAGAGAAGGTGCACCTAACCCTCTAGAGATTGGAGGCCCCAAGGAGTTTAGAAGTCTGTTGGGGTGGGGATTGGAGGGTGGGGAGAACATCCTAATGGAAATGGGGGGAGGAAGTAGGGGATGTGGTACAGTTAGAGGGTGGATCAGGAGGGGGATAAAATCTGTACTGTAAAAGAAAAGAGTAAAATTAAATTAAAATTAAAATTAAATTAAATTAAATTAAAATTAAAAAAATACTTGTACTGGTATACTTTAGACCATATGAAAATACAAATGACCCAACAAAAGCCATGTATTTAATTATATTAATTTATTATTAATACAGTAATTAATATAACAATAACAATATATTATTTATTTATTTATAATTATATTTATTTATATATATTATATATATTCAGACCCATCTGTAGACTGTCATGGTTTTGGATCATTTTATAGTTCAATTGCTATTTCACAAAAATATTGACTATCATGTTTGGAAAACCATGTAGGAAACAGGATAGAAATTAACATGAAAATAAATGATAATATGTATCTAACCAGTTATATAGAAAATGGCCACCAAAGGAAGAGGTTTATTCTACAAGGCTAAGTGAGTAGAAAAACTGGAGGCAAATGGGTAGAAAAGGTTAAAGAACAGAAACAATAAGTATGGCGACTCAAATACTACATTAATCATTTCCATGAAAACAAGGGTACACAGGGTCTGGAAGGAGAGTGGCAAGTGTTTCTGTAGGTAGAAGAACAATAGCTCAGTCCATATTTATCTTGACATAGATATTAGATATTTTGTAGTCTATCTTTAGGAAAATTTGAAATATATAAATACACATCAAGGACATTGAATGCAGTTACTTTTATATTATAATTATGCAACACTACAAAGGATTATAGCTCAGAATGGATAACATTTTGTAGGAATCCAAGTCCTAGAGAAATTGGGTGGGGACAATGGTACCAAAGACACAGAATGTTACTTCTATTAATTAAGCTATATCTACTAAGAATCAAAGTATGATAATCTGGAATATGGAAAGAGAGGGAAGAAGAGAGAGAGATGAAAAAGAGGAAGATAGTGTGTTAAAGTAATTATCCTTTTCTGAGGATCCTTGAGGTAATGCAAGTAGCTGAAATAAAATCAGACACTGACTTTTATAGGAGTAAATGTATAGGATCTTTTAATAGCTTAAACCCAATTTGAATTTGAATTCACCTTATGATATTTACCTAATTCAAACCTCTAAGCCTAACATACCTATAGCATTGCTTTTAATTTAATTTTATTTTTTGAGGATGAAAGAGTCTCTCTGTACTCCTATCTCTCTGTAGGCTTTCCATGGAGATCTGGAATGTCAGATGATCAACACTCACAAATTCACCCAGAAGCTTCTGAACTTGTCATAGTTTGAAAATGCATAAGGGAATGCAGACAAGTATAGAGCAGAGTGAGCATAGATTTATTAAAGAAGAGTAAGAATATTCCCAAGAGTGGAATGGTTCCAAGAAGAGAGGCCTTCCAAGCTCATGCCTGTCTCAGTAGCCATTTATAAGACTTATGGCACTGAAATATATGCAGTATTGGTGTTGAATAATCTCTGGGTCAATTATGGAGAGGAGCTAGGAGCTAATAGGTGGGCTACATTCTTTTGTGTGTCCTGTTATCCGAACAATAGAAGCAACAATTCCTTCCTTGTCCAATTAGAGTAGTGGTCCTGTGTCATGGCCACATTCTTTTTACTCTTTAACATATTGAACTAGTTTTGTAGGCTATTGGTTAATTCACGTGACCAGTTCATGTTATACCAAGGCTCAGAATTTCTTCTGTAACTGGAAATGCAGTTACAGTGAGTAATCTATACATTTCACCCCAAGTTTCAATCCTGAGCACTGACAAAACAAACAAATACATACTTCACTTTTGATCATATACATACCTGAGTGTATTTGGTCATATATATTACATATATCTCTGAAAATGGAATCAGTCTCTGACAATTTGTGTATGTGGTCTCACTCTCTTTCTCTCTCTCTCTCTCTCTCTCTCTCTCTCTCTCTCTCTCTCTCTCTCTCTTTCTCTCTCTCTCTTTCTCTCTCTCTCTCTTTCTGTGTATGTGTGTGTGTGTGTGTGTATGTGTGTGTGTGTGTGTGTGTGTGTATGTGTGTGTGTGCTGGGCCTGTGAAAATCATAGTTAGAGTTGATTCTCTTCTTTCACATTGTAGAATAGGATACCAAATTGTGGTAAAAACCATTAACTACTGAGCTGCAAAGTGTAAATATCCAATAAAAATATTGAACCATTTAAATGATGGATAAGACATAGCTAGCAGTGTCAGAGAGAACAGGGTTGAGCTATTGTTATTCAATAATTTTATATTATATTAAATTAATTTCTCTGATCATTGTAACTAGTTTTACACTTTAAAGTTAAAAGAAAACAAAAAATTTTAATTGATAATGTTAACTTCATCAACTGCATGAGGTTGAATTCTCAGTAGAAGTAAATGCCATTGTGTATCAAAGTTATTTTCCTTACCTAGAGATGCTTCCTCTTAGCAAAACCTGTAAGTGATTCAGAAAGTATTGGGGCAACACTATTTTATCATCAAAAACTATTTCTTAAAAGCTAGACATAAAACTAAATGAAAGAATTTGTGTAGATTATCAAGGTTATGTAATGAAAATCTAGACACATGTACAAATTTACCAAATACTGCAAAACAGAGAGGGAATGTCAGACATTTGTATTATAATTTATACAGTCTCTGACCTTATCACACAATGATTTCTTTTTCCAGTAAAACATTTAGAAATATTCATGAGCATACCTAGGACAGGAAAATAATATTGCATCATTTTTATAGAACTGCTATAATGAAGTACCACAATTACACATATTAAGGTGACATTTGTACTGTTGTATAGCTGGAATTCAGAAGTCTAGGTTAGACAAAAATGAATTTGTTCTGATAACCCTGACCTGAAATATCCCCAATAAATATAACCTAACTTTTGGTGAGCATGGGCTCCAATTCATGAGTTGTCTGTAGAATATCAAGAGTATAATATATTATCCTTAAATAATAGTTATGTGTCTGAAATATGGGGAAGGAATCAATTGAAATGTATTAGGCATTATTCTTATCAATGACTTATTACTTATTGAAATTCAGCAGGCTATAAAGTGATTTTCTGCATGTCTTTTTTTTGTTCAAATCATATATTGATACTGATTCAATTTCTCCCTTGCACTTAGTGATATATAATTGGTTTGGAGAAACACCATCTATATCAATTAGAGATACAGAAAACATCAATAGTGTAGTAAAAATATAAACTACTTTTTCTTTTTTAAAGACAATGAGTTTTTTAAACAAATGATTTCAAGGTATTTTCTTTATTATATATATATATTATAATATAATATAATGTAAATATTATATATATATATATATTAAATGTATATATATATATATATATATATATATATATATATATATATATATATTCCAGATTTTATTCCCTACCTGGCCCACCTTCTGACCACCACATCCCATACCTCCTCCTCACCCCTGTCTCCACGAGGATGTCCCCACCCTCCAGCCCACACCCCACCAGACCTCTAAATTCCCTGGGACCTCCAGTCTCTTGAGGGTTTTGTGCATTTTGTCTGACTGAACCTAGACTCTGCAGTCCTTGATGTATATGTGTTGGAGGCCTCATATCAGCTGATGTATGCCTGGTTGGTGGTCCAGTGTTTGAGAGATCTTAGGGGTCCAGGTTAATTGAGACTGCTGGCCCTCCTACAGGATGACCCTCCTCAGCTTCTTCCACTTTTTCTTTAATTCAACCACAGGGGTCAGCAGCTTCTGCCCATTTGTTGGGTGTAAATATCTGCATTTAACTCTTTCAGGTGCTTGTTGGGTATTTCAGAAGGCAGTCATGATAGGTCCCTTATTGTGAGCATTATGTAGCCTCAGTAATAGTGTCAGGCCGTGGGGCCTGCCCTTGAGCTGGATCCCATTTTGGACCTGTCACTGCACCTTCTTTTCCTCAGACTTCTCTCCATTTCCATCCCTGACACCCTTTCACACAGGATCAATTATAGGTCAGAGTTTTGACAGTAGAATAGCAACCCCATCCCTCATTTGATGCCCTGTCTTTCTGCAGGAGGTGGGTTCTATAAGTTTCCTCTCCCCACTGTAGGGCATTTTATTTATGCTCCCTCCCTTTGACTCCTGAGAGTCTCTTTTCTCCCAATCTATAATTAGCCAATTTGTCTTGTTGAGTATGTCTTTAGCCTTACAGAAGCTTTCCAGTTTCATGAGGTTCCATTTATTAATTCTTGATCTTAGAGTATGAGCTATTGGAGTTCTGTTTTGGAAATTCCCCCCTGTGCAAATGAGTTCAAGGCTTTTGCCCACTTACTTGTCTATTAAATTCAATGTATCTGGTTTTATGTTGAGGTTTTTGATCCATATGGACTTGAGCTTTGGGCAAAGTGACAGAAATGGGTATATTTTTATTTTTCTACATATAGACAGCCAGTTAGACTAGCACCATTTATTGAAGATGCTTTCTTTTTTCCCATTGTATGTGTTTGGCTTCTTTATCAAAGTTCAAGAGTTGGCAAGTGTGTCATTTTATTTCTGGATCTTCAGTACTATTCCATTGATCAGCATGTGTGTCTCTGTACCAATTGCCTGCAGTGTTTAATCGTTATTGTTCTGTAGTAAAGCTTGAGATTAGGGATGGTGATTCCCCCAGCCTTTCTTTTGTTGTTAATTACTTTTGCTCTTCTGGCTTTTTGTTTTTGTTTTTGTTTTTGCCTTTCCAGATGAATTTGAGAATTGCTCTTTCCATGTCTTTGAAGAATTGTGCTGGGATTTTGATAGGGATTGCATTGAGTTTGTAGATTTTCTTTGGTAGGATGGTTATTTTTATTATATTAATTCTGCCAGTGCATGAGCATTGGGAGATCTCTCAGTTTTCTGAGATCTTCAATTACTTTCTTGAGAGACTTGAAATTATTGTTACACATATCTTGTTTGGTTAGATTTCTCTAAGATATTTTATATTATTTGTGGCTATTGGAAAGGGAGTTTTTCCCCCAGTTTCTTTCTCAGGCTGTTTATCATTTGTATAAAGGTAGGCTACTGGAGGGGTGCTCCGCCATCTTGGCTCCCGAACACCACAGAGATCTAACAGACAATGCAAGCTACACAAACATAGCCCTAGGCTAAAATCGCTTGGGTCTCAGCCTGTCAGGCTTTTGCATGCACCCAGGGCCTGGGCAGCTCTGCAGGCTATCTGTGTACCAACCCTGTCAGGGGTCCTTTGCCCTGCAGACTGACCAGCACTTGGAAAAGGTCCCTGAAGCATCTGCCATCTTCACTCCCTGAAGGAGCAGATGGGCAGCACCAGGTTCACAGAGGGAACCCGAGTATAGCATTGCTTGGGGCAAGACAAACCAGGGCTTCAAGGGCACCCAAGAGGAGGGCAGCACATCAGCAATCTGTGCCAGAGGATACCCAGTTATCCTGCTGTGTGGAAAAATAGCCTTACAGGCTCACAGGAGGTTCAAGCACCAGCCAGTGACAACAAGACCAACTAATGCCAGAGATAACCAGATGGCAAAAGGCAAAGATTACATTACTAACAGAAATCAAGGCAATATGGCAGCATCTAAACCCAATTCTCCAACACAGCAAGTCCTGGATACGTGAACACACCAGGAAAACAAGATTTGGATTTAAAATCACTGGTCATGATGCTGTTAGAGGAACACAAAAAGGAAATACATAAATCTCTTAAAGAAATACAGGGGAACATGAATAAGTTAGAATCACTTACAATGGAAACACAAAAATCACTTAAAGAAATTCAGAAGAATATCAGTCAAAAGATAGATGCCAGTAAAGAGAAAACACAAAAATCATTTAAAGAAATGCAGGAGCAATTGAGTCAACAGGCAGAAGTCATGACAAGGAGACACAAAAATCTCTTAAAGAATTACAGAAAAATATAAGCAAACAAGTGAAGGAACTGAGCAAATCCATCCAGGATCTAAAAACAGAAGTAGAAACAACTAGGAAAACACAAAGGGAGACAACTTTGGAGATAGAAAACCTTGGGAAGAAATCAGGGGCCATAGATGCAAATATCAACAACAGAATACAAGAGATAGAAGAAAAATCTCAGATGCTGAAGATAACATAGAAACCATTGACTTGACAGTCAAAGAAAATGCAAAATGCAAAATGCTTGTAACCCAAACCATCCAGTTAATCCAGGACACAATAAGAAGACCAAACCTAAGGATTAAAGGTATAGATCAGAGTGAAGATTTAAAACTTAAAGGGCCAGCAAATATCTTTAATAAAATCATGAAAGTAAACTTCCCTAACCTAAAGTGAGAGATGCCCGTGAATATACAAGAAGCCTATGAACTCCAAACAGACTGGACCAGAACAGAAATACCTCCTGTCACATAATAATCAAAACCACAAATGTAGTAAGCAAAGAAAGAATATTAAAGACAGTAAGAGAAAAAGGCCAAGTAACATATAAAGGAAGACCTATCAGAACTACACCAGACTTCTTACCAAAGACCATGAAAGCTAGAAAATCCTGGGCAGATCTCATGCAGACTCTAAGAGAACACAAATGTCAGACAAGACTACTATACCCAGCAAAACTCTCAATCACCATAGATGCAGAAACCAAGATATTCCATGACAAAAACCAAATTTACACAATATCTTTCCACAAACTCAGCCTTCCAAAGGATAATAAGTGGAAAACTCCAATAAAAGGAGGGAAACTACACCCTGGAAAAAAACAAGATAGTAACTTCTTTCATCAAACCCAAAAGGAGATAACCATTCAAATATAAAAATAACATCAAAAATGACAGGAAGTAATAATAACTATTCCTTAATATCTCTTAAAAACAATGGACTCAATTCCCCAATAAAAAGACATAGACTAAGAGAATGGATATATAAAGAGGACCCTACATTTTGCTGCATATAGGAAACACACCTGAGTGTGAAAGACAAACACTACCTTAGGGGAAAAGGCTGGAAGATGATTTTTCAAGCAAATGGTCTCAGGAAACAAGTCAGAGTAGCCATTCTAATATCAGATAAAATTGACATTCAACCGAAAGTCATCAAAAGAGACACGGAAGGACATTTCTTGCTTGACAAAGAAAAAATCGACCAAGAAGAACTCTCAATTCTGAACATCTATGCTCCAAATGCAAGAGCATCCTCATTAGTAAAAGAAACTAAAGCTCAAAGCACACATTGCACCTAGCACAAAAATTGTGGGTGACTTCAACACTCCACTATCCTCAATGGACCGATCAGCAAAACAGAAACTAAACAGGGATACACTGAAACTATTTGAAGCTTTGGGCCAATTACATTTAACAGATAGATATGTATAAAACATTTCATCCTAAAGCAAAATAATATATCTTTTTCTCAGCACCTCATGGTACCTTCTCCAAAATAAAAAATATAATTGGTCACAAGTTACACCTCAAAAAATATAAGAAGATTGAACTAATCCCATGCCACCTATCAGATCACTATGGAGTAAGACTAGTCTTCAATAGCAACAAAAATAACAGAAAGCTCACATACACATGGAGGCTGAACAACACTCTACTCAATGATACCTTTGCCAAAGAAGAAATAAAGAAAGAAATCAAAGACTTTTTAGAATTTATTGAAAATGAAGGCCCATCATACCCAAATTTTGGGACACAATGAAAGCAGTGCTAAGAGGAAAACTCATAGACCTGAGTGCCTCCAAAAAGAAACTAGAGAGGGAATACACTAGCAGTTTTATGGCACAACTGAAAGCTCTGGAACAAAAAGAAGCTAATCCACCAGGAGGAGTAGAAGACAGGAAATCATCAAACTCAGGGCTGAAATCAATCAATTGGAAACTAAGAGAACCATACAAAGAATCAACAAAACCAGCAGTTGGGTCTTGGAGAAAATCAACAAGATAGATAAACCCTTAGCCAGACTAACCAGAGGGCATAGAGACATTATCCAAATTGAGAAAATTAGAAATGAAAAGAGAGATATAACAAGAGAAACTGAGGAAATTAAAAAAATCATCAGATACTATTACAAAAGCCTATACTCAACACAACTGGGGAATCTGGAGGAAATGGACAATTTCCTAGACAGATACCAAATACCAAAATTAAATCAGAATCAAATATATCATCAAAACAGTCCCATAACCCCTAAAGAAATAGAAGGGGTCATAAAAAGTCTTCCAACCAAAAAAAAATAAAAAAATAAAAATCACAGGAGAAGACGGTTTTAGTGCAGAATTATATCAGACTTTCAAAGAAGACCTAACACCGATACTCTTCAAACTATTCCACAAAATAGAAACAGAAGGAACACTACTAAACTTGTTCTACAAAGCCACAATTATGCTAATACCAAAATCACACAAAGATCCAACAAAGAGAACTTCAGACGAATTTACCTTATGAACATCGATGCAAAAATACTCAATAAAATTCTTGCCAACCGAATCCAAGAACACATCAAATGATTCACCATGATCAAGTAGGCTTCATCCCAGGGATGCAGGGAAGGTTCAATATATGGAAATCCACTACATGAACAAACTCAAAGAAAAAAAACTACATGGTAATTTCATTAGATGCTGAAAAGGCATTTGACAAAATTCAGCATCCTTTCATGCTAAAAGTCTTGGAAAGAACAGGAATTCAAGGCCCATACCTAAACATAGTAAAAGCAATATACAGAAAACCAGTAGCCAACATCAAACTAAATGGAGAGTAACTTGAATCAATCCCATTAAAATCAGGGACTAGACAAGGCTGTCCTCTCTCTCCATATCTTTTCAATATAGTACTTGAAGTTCTAGCTAGAGCAATTAGACAACATAAGAAGGTCAAAGGGATACAAATTGGAAAGGAAGAATCAAACTATCACTATTTGCAGATGATGGGATAGTCTACTTAAGTGACCCGAAAACCTCCACCAGAGAACTCCTACAGCTGATAAACAACTTCAGTAAAGTGTCTGGAAATAAAATCAACTCAAGTAAATCAGCAGCCTTCCTGTACTCAAAGGATAAGCAGGCTGAGAAAGAAATTAGGGAAATGCACCCTTCACAATAGCCACAAACAATATAAAGCATCTTGGTGTGACTCTAACAAAACAAGTGAAAGATCTGTATGACAAAGATCTTCAGGTCTCTGAAGAAGGAAATTGAAGAAGACCTCAGAAAATCGAAAAAATCTGCCATGCTTGTGGATTGGCAGGATTAATATAGTTAAAATGGCCATCTTGCCAAAAGCAATATACAGGTTTTATGCAATCCCCATCAAAATCCCAACTCAATTCTTCATAGAGGTAGAAAAAGCAATTCTCAAATTCATGTTTAATAACAAAAAACCCAGGATAGCTAAAACTATTCTCAACAGTAAAAGAACCTCTGGGGTAATCTGTATCCCCAACCTCAAGCAATACTACAGAGCAATAGTGTTAAAAACTGCATGGTATTGGAACAGTGACAGGCAGGTGGATGAATAGAATAGTATTACAGACCCAGAAATGAACCCACACACACATGGTCACTTGATCTTTGACAAAGGAGCAGAAAACATCCAGTGGGAAAAAATAGCCTTTACAACAAATGGTGCTGGTTCAATTGGAGGTCTGCATGCAGAAGAATGTGAATTGATCCATTCTTATCTTCTTGTACTAAGCTCAACTCTAAGTGGATCAAGAACCTCTACATAAAGCCAGACACACTGAAACTAACAGAAAAGGAACTGGGGAAGACCTTTAAGGACATGTGCACAGGGGGAAAGTTCCTTAACAGAATGCCAATAACTTATGCTCTAAGGTCAAGAATTGACAAATAGGAGCTCATAAAATCACAAAGTTTCTGTAAGGGTAAGGAAACTGTCAAAAGGATAAAATGGCAACCAACAAATTGGGAAAAGATATCCAATATATACAAAGAATTCAAGAAGGGTAGACCCCAGAAAACCAAATAACCATATTAAAAATGGGGTACAGAGCTAAACAAAGAATTTTCACTTGAAGAACTTCAGATGGCTGAGAAGCAACTTAAGAAATGTTCAACATCATTAGTCATTAGGGAAATGCAAATCAAAATAACCCTGAGAACCTCACACCAGTCAGAATGGCTAAGGTTAAATACTCGAAGCAGCAGGTGTTGGTGAGGATGTGGAGAATGAGAGAGCAATCCCCCACTGCTGGTGGGATTGCAAGTTGGTACAACCACTCTGGAAATCAGTCTAGCTGTTCCTCAGAAAACTGGGCATGACACTTCTGGAGGACAGTGCTATACCACTCCTGGGCATATACCCAGATGATTCCCCAGCATGTAATAAGGACACATGCTCCACTGTGTTCATAGCAGCCCTATTTATAATAACCAGAAGCTGGAAAGAACCCATATGTCCCTCAACAGAGAAATGGATACAAAAATTGTGGTGTATATACACAATGGAGTACTATTCAGCCATTAGAAACAATGAATTCATGATATTCTTAGACAAATGGATGGAGCTGGAGAACATCTTCCTAAGTGAGGTAACCCAGTGTCAAAAGAAGCCTCATGGTATGCATTCACTGATATGTGGCTATTAGCCCAGAAGCTTGGAATAACCAGGACACAATCCACATATCAAATGATGTCCAAGAAGAAGGAAGGAGTGGCCCCTGGTTCTGGAAAGGCTCAATGCAGCAATGTAGGGGAATACCAGAACAGGAAAGTGGGAAGGGATAGAGGGGCGAACATGGGGAAGGAAGAAGGCTTATGGGACTTTTGGGGAGGGGAGATCCAGGAAAGGGGAAATCATTTGAAATGTAAATAAAGAATATATTGAATTAAAAATAAATCTAGGCTACTGATTTATTTGAGTTAATTTTATATCTGCCCACTTTGGTGAAGTTTTTATCAGATGGAGAAGTTCTCTGGTAGAATTTTTGGGGGTCATTTATGTATACTATCATATCATCTGCAAATGGTGATACCTTTATTTCTTCTTTGCCAATTTGTATCTCCTTGATCTCTTTTTCCTGTCTTATTGTTCTAGCTAGAACTTCGAGTACTATATTGAACAGATATGGTGTGCATGTACCGGTATCCTAGACTTGTCTCCGGTTTTCATAAGATTGATTCAAGTATATTGTTTCAGACTTGATTTGCAAGCTTTTGGCATTAACTCTGCCTTCTGCTTCACCAGGATCTTGCTATGAAGCCCCATTTATGCATTGCTTAAGTATCTTGAACTTAATCTCCATTTGATTTTAGCTTTGAAATCTCTTTAATATTCATTTTGATCTTACTTTATTATCAACATTTTTGATAACATTTATAAAATCTATTATATTTTGTAGTGTTACTACATGTCAAAATGCATGTTTTGGATATATATATCCAAAATATATATCAGACTGGGGTGTTGAAGTCTGTCACTATTATTGTGTGGGGTTCAATGTGTATTTTGAAGTTTAGAAAATTTTCTTTTATTAGTGTGGGTGCCCTTGTATTCGGGGAATAGATATTCAGAATTGAGACTTTGTCATGGTGGATTTTCACTTTGATGAATATGAGGTGTACTTCCTCATCACTCTTGATAACTTTTAGTTGGAAGTCTTTTTTGTTGTTGTTGTTGTTGTTGTTGTTGTTGTTGTTGTTGTTTGTTTTTTGTTTTTTTGCTTTTTTTTTTTTTGAGACAGGGTTTCTGTGTGTAGCCCTGGCTGTCCTGGACTCACTCTGTAGACCAGGCTGGCCTTGAACTCAGAAATCTGCCTGCCTCTGCCTCCCAAGTGCTGGGATTACAGGCGTGCACCACCACTGCCCGGCTTAGTTGAAAGTCTTATTTTTGGATTTTAGGATGGCAACTCGAGTTTGTTTCCTGGGAACATTTGCTTTGAAGAGCTATTTCCATCCTTTTACCTTGATATGGTGTCTATCTTTGCTATTGAAGCGTTTTTCTTATAAGTAGCAAAATGCTGGATCTTGTCTCCAAATGGAGTCTGTGAGCTTATGTCTTCTTATAGGTGAGTTGAGTCCATTAATACTCAGATATTAAAGACAGATGAGTTTAGGTTACTGATATGTTTGTTTTTGTAGGTGGCTTTATGTGCTTGTGGTTCTCTTGCTTTTGCTTTGAGGTGAGATGCTTAATATCTTGTCTTTTCTTTGGTGTAGGTACCTTCCTTGTGTTGGAGTTTTCCTTCTATATTCCTTTATATGGCTGGATTGGTAGATAGATACTGTTTGAATTTAGTTTTGTCCTGGAATATTTGTTTTCTCCATCCATGTTGGTTTAGAGTTTTGCTGGGTATAGTAACCCAGACTGGGATTTGTGTTCTCTAAGAGTCTGCATGACCTCTGACCAGGCACTTCTGGCTTTCATAGTCTCTGTTGAGAAAACTGGTGTAATTTTGATAGGTCTGTCTTTCTATGTTACTTGGTCATTTTTCCTTGCAGCTTTTAATATTCATTCTTTGTTCTGTATGTTTAGTGTTTTGATTATTATGTGATGAGAGGACTTTCTTTACTGGTGCCATTTACTTGGTGTTCTATGGGCTTCTTTTACCTTTATGCCCATTTTTTTTCTTTCGGTTGGGGAAGTTTTCTTCTATGATTTGTTGAAGACATTTTCAGTCTTTATTCTCCTCTATTCCTATTATTCTTAGATTTAGTCTTTTCAATGTGTCCTGAAACTTCTGGATGCTTTGGGTTAAAAGTTTGTTATGTTTTGAACTTTCTTTGATAGTTTTGTCAATTTCTTCTACAATATCTTCTTAACCTGCAGTTCTCTATCAATTGTATTCTGTTGTTGATACTTAGATCTCTAATTCCTGACCTCTTTTCTAGATTTTCCCATTTCCAAGTTTGCCTCCATTTGTGTTTTCTTTATTGTTTCTACTTCCACTTTTAGGTCTTGGATTACTTTATTCAATTCCTTTACCTGTTTGATTGTATTTTCCTGTATTTCTTTAAGGGATTTATTTGTTTCCTCTTTAAGGTGTTTTATCTGTTTACCTGTATTTTCCTGTATTTCCTGTAATTCCTGTTATTTTTTTATTTTTTCTTTCTATTTTTTTTTAGTGACATAGTTTCTCTGTGTAGTTCTGGCTGTCCTGGCACTCACTCTGTAAACCATGCTGGCCTTGAAATCTGCCTGCCTCTGCCTCCCAAGTGCTGGTATTAAAGGCATATACCACCAACGCCCGGCCCTGTATTACTTTCAGTGAGTTATTTATATCCTCCTTAAAGGAGTTTTTGTCTTCATAATATAGAATTTTAGGTCAGCATTCTGATTATCAGGTATGTTGGTATATTCAGGATTTGCTGTTGGTAGTGGGAGAACTGGGTTCTGATAATGCCTACTAGTATTGACTTCTGTTGCTTATGGTGTTACACTTGCCTCTCACCATCTAGTTATCCCTTGTGTTTGTTGGTCTGGGTGACTCTGCCTGACATCTGCCTCTTTTGTCTCTGGGTTGCTTCAGGTCTCCTGATAGGCCTGTATCCCTGGCTATTGCAATCCACCTGTGGGGCCTTCCAACTGAGACCTCTACAGAGGGGCAGAGAAGCTGCTGATCTATTGCCCTGGCTTCAATAGATCTACAGGGAGGCCTTCACATTGTTTGGTCTTCAGATGAGCAGTAAAGCTATTGTTCTGCATGAAGATGTTCTCCAAGGTAGCCTATAAACTGTGATTTCTGTTTTGCTGTGTGCAACAAAACTCCTGGGAGGCTTTTAGTCTGGTCAGTTGCGCTTCATGGCACACAGCCCCCAAGACATCTTCAGACTGTGGTGTCTACTGTATCCTGTGTACAGAGGAGCTTCTGGGATGCCTTCAAGCTATGATGTCTTCAGGGGAGCAGACAAGCTGGAGATCAGTTGCTCAGTTGCCCTGTGTAAAGCAAATCTCCTAAGATGCCTCAGGCTGTGGTGTCAAAAGAGACTGAAAGTATTTCCTTTAATAGAAAAGTGTACATAGTAATAATGAACTAAGAAAATGATTTTCATTTGTCATAATTAAAATCATTATTGATATTAATTATTGAGTGATAACCATAATAAACCTAGTATGGCATTCTAAATTCCATTTATAATATTATGATTTCAATACAACCCCACAATTTATTTGTAATTATACTGTCCATCTTATGAATGAGGAAAGGGTTTAAAAATATTTAGAACATTTCAAAATAAAAAGGTTAAGAGGCATGATTAAAGAAAAAAAGATTGTTTCTGGACATATCAAAAGTAATAATTTAAAGAACATGAGGTTATGAATTTAACAGCTATAAAACCTGAGATTGTATACCATCTAATCTATAGTGTCTTTTGGATTTGAAAGTGCTCTTTGAAATAGTTGTTTACAATTGATTTATAGTATTATTTTATCATATGTTTTAACAACTGTCATGCTACTGAGAATGTGGTTTTTCACCAAATCCATCTCACTTTCTTCCTGGGTAAATCAACGATTTCAGGCTATTGTGTTCCATCATGGAACTAGTTCATTTAATAGAAACTGATTCTAAGCTCACTACAGCCAGACTGCCTCACAAAAAGCCCACACATGCTTGCCATTCTTCATTTCTTTCCTAAGTGGGATGTAACACAACTTTTGTTGAAAGTGGCACCTGCTGCGTTCCATGTCTCCAGTAGTTGAACAGAAACAGCTTTCTCTCTGAGGCAAGTGTTAACAGTAGCCAGCCAGCATTAGACTAAATAATACATAAAAATAAGATAGATAATAGTCAAAAGTTGCCATTCTCAACAATGCTTAAGGAGAATCAGCCAGTAACTTTCCTATCCAGACCGGTGAACTTGGCTTATAGAATTTATTTGTCAACTGTCCAGTTCTGTCCCATCCCTGCCTTTCCTTGTGTCCACTAACCTCCACAAGTATTTTAGAGAAACACACTTATTTGTCCACCCATACTTTTTGTTTCCTTTGTGCAAACATTGTCTATAGAAAACTTTTAACATTTACCTTCTATTGCAGTGCCAGGTGTCACTCAAGCAGAGAGACTGCATGTCTCATATCAGAGGTTCATCTGCCAAAGTCACTTGTATAGCATTGCAATTATGCTTTAGTTTTGTAACTAGACTGTGCAATCTGGATGACACATGTTCACTTTGAACCATTTGTTCTGTTCCAGCAACCACATTCACTTTTTTAAGAGTTGTCTGCTGGATATTATATTCGATAATACATATTTTAAACACCTCTTGTCACAAATGGCCTTAACATACAGTGCTGACATTTTAATAAATTGGCTCAGGAATTAATCTGCATTGTGAATGAGAGATCATGCTATAGAAAAGCATTTGTGGATTTCTCCATTTGTTTTTCTCAAATTTGCATGCTAAAATTCAAATTTCAGATAGTATGCTGGTGGAGTAAGGGTAGTTATGTAAATCTCAGGGCAGAAAAGCAGAGACAGAAGCTGAAGTTTCTAAGTTATTAAATAAAGAGTTACATTCTAAGAAGAAATATTCATTTCCTTAAGAGGAAGTAGTTTTCAGCTAGAAAGTGTGATAGATATTTGGAATATGGTACAGATTTTTATGAAAGGTTGTCTATGAAGAATGAAATAAATTAATTCATGTCTAGCAAATGAGAGGGGGCCTCTAATGGGAGAAGCAAATAAAAAATTCTGAAAGTAGAGGTGTAGATGAATGCCAGAAGTCTATGAATTTGTCTGGGGGCTATCAACTCCAGAATTCATCAGAATCTGCAATGAGTCAGTAAGTGGAGATCCCACATCAACATTGATGAATACCACACTCAGTCCTGATGGTGAGACTGACTATAGAAGATTTCGGAACATAGAGGAGCTCAGAGGTTGTGTAATTTCACTGGTATCCCTGATCCTTGTTCTTTGACACTTAATATCCACATCAGGATTTTTCTTTATTTACTCCTTTGGGTTTTTGCAAATCATACAGAAAACACATTTAATTTTTTGTTATTACTTCAGTTTATTGAAGATAACATTTTTTCAAACAGAAGAAAAAATAGAATGAACTATTTTTCTTCCTACTATATTAGTCTTTTTTTTAGATATATGATTTGACCTATTGGTCTTAGGAAATGTTCCTATAATTACGATTACTCTGTGTTCATATTAAATATTCAACATTCACCTTGAAAATCCATCATGGGTAACAATATTAGTTTAAGACTAGTCTTTTCCTCCTACAATACAACTATTTAAATACATAACCTATTTTGCAACCTTATTTGCTTCTAAGTTCAACTTCAGCTAATAAAAGCTACAGAATATTAAGAATAAGTTTGATCAAGGTATGTGTATATATGCTAATTGGTGCTTACCAACATGGAATTCTTAGCACACCTAAACTAAAACCCAGGTAACTGTATTCTGTGATGATTCAATTCTAAAGGAAGACTCTCCGGTCCTTTTAGGAAATATTCTTGGGCTGTATACCACTGAAAGATTGTAGAAACATATTCATCTCACAAGAACAGAAAAGAAGATTTTTCTAAAGCACATGCTCCATTGAAACATGTACCATGAACCTACTATTATTAAGAAGACTAGTATTAGCTGGGCAGTGATGGCACACGCCTTTAATCCTAGAACTTGGGAGGCAGAGGCAGGTGGATTTCTGAGTTCTAGGACAACCTGGTCTACAGAGTGAGTTCCAGGACAGCCAGGGCTACACAGAGAAACCCTGTCTTGTAAAACCAAACAAACAAACAAACAAACAGACAAATTAATTAATTAATTAATTAATTAATTAATTAATTAAAAAATAATAAAAACGATTAAAATTTATTTAGGCTGTGGGAATTTTAAGACCATTCTGGCTACTGAACAAATAAACATATTTCTACTATGTCTCATAGTACATGTTATTTATAATTCAGCTAATCCCTGCATTTTCAGAGTCCTAAATAATGACATGGCTTGGACACTTCATTAATGATGCTCACAAACTACATCTAAGTCTTTGTTTTTAGACTTGACTATGCCACTTCCTGTTTCCCACAGGAGTGATTGTCATATGGCCACAGCATTTTCCAGTAAATGTGGAATGATATGACATATGCAAGCAATAAACCAGAGGTTGTAAAAATGGTGAGGGAAGGACCACCAAGCCAGCTACAACAATTGTAATAAGGTCATACAAAGCTCATGAGTGAGATTATGTGAAGCACAACCTACAGCAATGAACAATACAGAATGAGAAGAAATATTTTCTGTTTTAAGTCCATTACTATGGGGGCATCATGAGCTATGTTTCCGCTGTGAATAGAAACCATGAATGACCAAGACAACTATTATAAGGACATTTAAGGGGCTGGCTTATAGATTTAAAGGTTCAGTCCAAGATCATTCAAGGTGGGGACATTCTGGCATCTAGACAGGCATGGTGCAGGAGGAACTGAGAGTTCTACATCTTCATCTGAAGGCTGTTATCAGAATACTGGCTTCCAGTCAGCTAATTTAGGATCTTAAAACCCACACCCACAGTGACATACCTACTCCAACAAGGCCACACCTACTTCAACAGGGCCACTCCTTCAATAGTGCCACTCCTTGGTCTGAACATATACAAATCATCATGAGCTATTTAAATGTCTTACATGGTTTTGTCTCGACTTTCTTCAATCAGGAAAACAAAACAAAACAAAAAACTAATCTTCATAAGTTCCAGGGGTTATTCACCAATACCAAGCAATAAAATAGGCCAGCTCATGGCAAAATTTATGAATGAGGAGGGCAGAGTGGGCTGTGGATGTGGGCATGAAACATTGGTCTCTTTTCTATTATTAAAAATCATTTATTTTTCCTTGTTCATTTTTTGATAGAAATATGAGCCATCAATTTTCTTTTATTTCCAGATCCTATAGATTTTCTAAAAATTCATAGCTATGAAAACATTTATATTTTATTATTCCATATTCTGCAGGGAGCTCTTTATCTCTTTTATACTGCTCAATTTCATTACATAATTAAAAAGTGAAGTTCCCCAAGGAAAATAATAAAATGTGAAGATATACCTGTCTGAGGTAAACATGTACCACATTTCAAGTTACTTTAGCCTCCTCTTGGAAATATACTTAATGATCTGACTTAGACAATTACCTAAACCTGCACATTAATACACTCAAAATGGTAATTATATTTTAATTAAAATGCCAAAGTGATAGAAAAGGCAAGAATAAGCTATTTAATGTGTATAGTCAAAACAATGAAATAAATAAGATGGTTTAAATCGTTATAATGTTTTTCTTCTAGTAATGTTGAAAAAAACTGATATTGAGAGCATTTTTTCCAAAATACAGCAGTAGATAAATAAAAGCATATTAAATCTACCACTCAGCAAATTTTATTTGCCATGGGGAGATTAATATAAAAGGAGTCTCTGAATTTTTTCAGAGCAGAAAACTTAATAGGATATTTCAAAAATTCAGCTGTGGCTGGCTTTAGGATAGATAATGGAATTTTGCAGCTTAAATCTTGAGGTCACTATTTCAAAAATGCCCAAGTTGGCGGTAACTAAAAGGCATTACTATCTGATGGCACTGCAGTGCCTATGTGAAATGAATTATTGGTTTCACTCCGATGGATAGCAGATAGAGATCTAATACCACCTGAACAACTGGAGCTAATTGGCCCAATTGCTGGTATTTCAAGAGGCACCCAACAGTTGAAAATGGAATTACATTCCCACTCTGTACTTAGCTGTTTTCCCACGATGGACATGACAGTTGTGAAATTTATCTGGAACTATCTTGAGCTTTGATGTAAATAAATCGAAGATTAATTCTGGCAGCTCAAACTTCCAGCCCTTCCGTTCTGACGATCTGGCGTATTAAGTTGGGGGATAATGTATCTTGTCCAGTGTTTGCCTAGAAGGGATACTGTGCAAACAGAAGGATGATGTTAGTGGGTCCTGAGCTCTGTGGATAAAGGATTTGCTCTTAGGTGCAGGAAGTCACAAAGGTTGATTGGTTGGGCTGCCCATGTGCCTGTGGCCCATTTGGAACCATCTTAACTCCTAGTGTTTAAGATTAGTAGAACGGAAAAAAAAAATGGAGTTAGATTCATGTTTGATTTAATGCAAATGAAAAGTTAACCATTATATAGTCCTCAAGGTAACAGAGTGAGTGTAGATCATCGACCAAAAACAAATGGCCTGGTCCACAGTTCTGGATCTACATGAAAGTCACTCTGCTTTGATCATGTAGCCTGTTCTACCAAAGCGCCAACCCTTCCATCGCATCATATGATTGCTCTGATGAGAGCGATAAAATCTAGCAAGAGCCCAGCGCCAAGCAAGCCCATAACAAACACAGCTTGTTTCATTTTTATTTTATTAAATTATAAATATGATTGCAGTTGTTCTTACTGTCCACTCTGCAAAATTATCTCCTTGGCTTGTTTTGAAGATTAGCTGATGTTAAAAGATATGAACTTCAAGGAACGTCAACGCAAGTTCAAGGTGTTGATAAATAACTTCAGTAGTATTGTATAGCTTGATGGTTTTTTTTTTTTTTTTTTTTTGGTTTTCAGTTTTAAAATTTTTTCTTTAAAAAAATCAGTTTCCAGAATTTCTAGATAATTGCATGGGGATTTTCTTCATAGGGTGAGCTCAGTTAAAGGTGAATCAAATGGTAAGAGGAATAAAGAAGTCCTGTGAGACTCTTAGGCCGGGGTGGGAGGAAGAGTTGTGTGATCTTCCTGTAGCTTCCCCAGAGCTCAGGGTTAACAGGATTGTCAGGTCACCAAGAATTCTTTGTACGTGCTATTTATTGGAGCTGGTAGGTATTAAATTATTTCATCAAGCAGTCCTGTAACTTTGCAGCTCCCCGGTGGCTCTTCTAATCTCAGATTATGTTCACCCATCGAGCCATGATTGCTGGAAGGGTTATTACTATTTCTCATTATGCTATCTCCTGAGTCTTCCTTTATCCCTTTGTTAAAATTGCTCCTCTGAGAATATTTTCTAATTCAAATTGAATTTCATTCCAGACTTCCCACGATGATGGCATAGGGTCTGGCTTCCTATAGATCATTTAAAAATTATAACAGAAAACAAAACATGTGGGCTTTGTATAATTTGTTTCTTTTCTTGGGAAAATTGCTTCTCTTTTTTTTCCTCTGTCAATCCAGTGTGAACTAATATAAGCTCAAGTTCAGGCCCTGAAAGTCTATGCATATGTGAGCAAGTTGTGTGTGTGTGTGTGTGTGTGTGTGTGTGTGTGTGTGTGGTTGTGTGTTTGTGTGTGTGTGTGTGTATGCGTGTGTGTGTGTGTATGTGTGTATGTGTCTGTGTCTATGTGAATTCACGGGGATAGATTGTGTACAGATTGTGCACAATGTATGATAGAAAAAAGAACTATTTTGATCTCAATCCATATTATCTTCGGAAGAAAACGTCATTAAAATTAATAGCCGTCTTTCCAATATGCTCAAGCCCCAACATTTATTTTATTGCTCTTCTTTGCCCCTCCATTCAACACAGGTCAATATTTTTCTTCTTTTTATTGATTGACCTTCTTAATACATAGCCATTTGCTATGCAGTGTGGAAGTGAATTTTACATTAAATACAAGAAACAATAAATCAAGAGTACCCTTTATACAGAGTGGCAGATCCATTGTACCTTCCTTGGGAACACACAAGATTTGTGCTCCCTGTCTGATGTTTTATGACCAAAAGAGCTTTCCTGTATGTCTTATTAAGCATCATTCTAGTCTTCTGAATATTCCCATCACTTGTTAATGAGTGGGAGTTATGATCAGAGACAGTGCCTAATTGCTTCTGCTCATTAGTCTTCCAGATTCATCTTGCAGATTTTCCAGCTGATTTTTCCCAACAGAAAAGTTCATATATTTCAAATCCCAAATCAGGATATGAGATGTTCATTCTTTTTTCCATTTGCAAATGTAAAACTTATATTTGCCTGTGGTAATTGTTTTCTCGAAGACTTGCTCTGTCTGTTAACCTAGTCTTAGTCCTGAAATCTTCAAGACTCTATATAACCTTATCCAAGCATAGACTGTTTCATTCCCTGAAACTTACTACTTAGTAAATTCACATATTTTTTTAAATTTGTGGTAGGCTGATTCAACTTAGCTGTTCTGTCTCATACTCCTCTACAATCCTACTGATTTCATGTGGCTTCATTCACTTTGCTTCTCCCAAATTACTCTTCTTGGCCTCAAACTAACTCTGGCAATCTGTTCTAAACTCCTGTCTCCCTGTCCTCTGGCTCAGTCTGTCTTTACTTGTGCCTAGATTGTTTTCTTTCTGCAACCTCTCTCTCTCTCTCTCTCTCTCTCTCTCTCTCTCTCTCTCTCTCTCTCTCTCTCTCTCACACACACACACACACACACACACACACACACTCACACACACACACTCACACACACACACAAACACACACACACACACACACACACTCTCACTTTCTCTCTCTTTGGTCCTCCAAAGAATGTCCTCCCAGTTAATGTTTTATTTTATTTTATTTATTTTTTTATTCGATGTATTTTTTATTTGCATTTCAAATGATTTCCCCTTTTCTGGTTCTGCCCTCCCCGAAAGTCCCATAAGCCCTCTTCTCTCCCCCTGTTCCCCCATCCACCCCTTCCCAATTCCCTGTTCTAGTATTGCCCTATACTGTTGCACTGAGCCTTCCCAGAACCAGGGGCTACTCCTCAGTTCTTCTTGGACATCATTTGATACGTGGATTATGTCTTGGGTATTCCAAGTTTCTAGACTAATATCCACTTATCAGTGAGTGCATGCCATGACTGATCTTTTGAGACTGGCTTACCTCACATAGTATGATGTTCTCCAGCTCCATCCATTTGTCTTAAGAATTTCACTAATTCATTGTTTTTAATAGCTGAATAGTACTCCATTGTGTATATATACCACATTATTTTGTATCCATTCCTCTGTTGAGGGACACCTGGGCTCTTTCCAGCTTCTACCTATTATAAATAGGGCTGCTATGAACATAGTGGAGCATGTATCCTTATTACATGCTGGGGAATCCTCTGGGTATATGCCCGGAAATACAAATCAAAACAACCCTGAAATTTCACCTTACACCAATCAGAAGGGCGAAGATAAAACACTCAAGAGACTGGATGTGTTGGTGAGGATGTTAAGAAAGAGGAACACTCCTCCACTGCTGGTGGAAATGCAAATTGGTACAACCACTCTGGAAATCAGTCTGGCGGTTCCTCAGAAAACTGGGCATGATGATCCTGCAACCTGTCTCTCTTAACTGTCCTGGTAAAACTGCCTCTCCTCTATCTATGTCTTTATCTGTCTCTCTCTGTCTCAAACTCTCTCCATCTCTCTTCATCTGTCTCTGTCTCTGTCTTTCTCTCTGTCTCTCTGTCTCTCTGTCTCTCTGTGTCTGTCTCTCTCTCTCTCTCTGCATTGCTCTCATAAGTAGCTTTGCTTTTTTCTCTCTTCTCTAGAATGTTGGGCATATACTATTCTGTCAAATCTTTCTCTAATTCTTTACTTTGTCTGCCACTCAGTTAAACATTACTTTCAAACACAAGTGCTTGCTTCTACAAACTAACATCACTTTCATTGTTTGAGATTAAAAAGTGTGTCCTAAGGATATGACTATATTCCAGCCAGATAGATTAAAGATGTGTGCTAATGGTTGAAACAGAATTTTCCAGTAAACAACACAATCTCTGGGTTCACAGTGTGATCAAATATCCTGCAACATTTAAAACTTAAAGTATATTAGGATTTCTAAAATATTCATTAACTGATATCACCACCAACTGAAAACAAAAAAGAAATAGGATTCCCAAATAATTTTAGAGAAATGGTTCTCTTACCAAGTTGTTCCAGAACATGTGTCTATGTTATAAATATAACAATAGAAATACATCACTTACCCCCTGCTGTCTAATTTTGTTGTTTTTGTGTGGCTTCAGGAATGACCATGTCAGGGGATTTTTCCTGGAAGAAGCAGATTACATCTCTCTCAGCATCCCTCAGTAGCCTCTAATTCTTTGTCTACTTTTAGGATACGATAAATTGTCCCTCTTTCGTGTTACATGTCTATTGATATTGTCTTTGTTTACAGTCTTGTTTATACAGCCATTTTTAAAAAAACTGTTTCACACAAAACCTCTAAAGTTCTGGCCTGTGTGATCTTTCTGCCTGCCTTCTAGATCTTTCTTGAGCTATAGGAACTATGCTGGAACTATGAGGTAGATCGATTAGGGCTGAGTTCTTCACAACAGTTGATTTCTGAATTGTGTCTAGTTGTGGTTTTCAGTGGTGGTTTACATTAGTTGTAAAGAGAAACTTTTTTCATCATAGTTAAAGTTATAAATACCTAAAAATTGGAAGTAGAAACCACAGATGAGAGAAAACATGGGACATTTGTCTTTCTGGATCTGGCATTTTTCTCAATATAATCTTTTCTAGGTCAATTCATTTGCTGAAATTTTCATAATTTTATTGATCTCTAAGCTGAATAGTATTGCATAGTGTATATGAACCATGTTTGCATTATCCACGCATTAGTTGGAGGGCATTTAGCTTGTTTTCATTTCCTGGCTCATGATTATAGATCACCAAAGAACATTGCTGAGCAAATATGTACAGTCTAAAATGTTCAGAAGGCCAAGAAATGATATAGCTGGGCCAAATGGTTGATTTTTTTGTGTTTTGAAGATTCTCTAAAGTAACTTATTTCTAAAGTAACTATACTACTTTGAATACATATCAACAGAGAATGAGGGTCCTTCTCTTCCCATAACTTCACCAAAATCTATTGTTAGTTATTTTGTTAACTGAAATCATTCTGACCTGTATAAGATCATATCTCAAAGTTGGTTATGTCATATTATGTTAATTCACCTTTTCCTAATTGCTGAGCACAATGTATGCATTTTGAGGAACTTCTTAGACATTTTTTTTTGTATCTTTTATTGATAACTCTTGGTTTAGAGTCCTGATCCATAATTTGGGGTCAATTGTTTCCTTGACTCATTGTTTAGGTCTATTGTTTGTTTGTTTGTGTGTGTGTGTTGGCTTATCTTTTTTGTTTTATTTCATTTGTTTGTTTGTATACTCTGGGTATTAGTTTTTCTCTCAGAAATATAGTAAGCAAAGATTCTCTTGCACTATGCATCTTCCCCAACATGATTGACTGTCATTATTGCACAGAATCATTTTCCTTCTATGAAGCCCAACTTGACAATTATTGGCCTAAATTCCTGACTGTATGGAATTCTCTTCAGGAAGTCCTTTCCTAATCTATATCTACAAGGGTATTATTACTATGTTTTCTTCTAAGAGTTTTAATTTTCAGGTTTCAACTTGGGATCATTGATGCTTATTGAACTAACCAACTCTTGTGAGGATAATATAGATATAGGTCTAACTTTATTGTTCTACATGTGGATACCCAGGTTTCCCAGAACTGTCTTTTGAAGATAGATGGTCTCTCTTCATTCATGTGGTTTTTTTAAAAATCGTTGTTAAATATCAGATAGCTGTGGCTATACATACTCTAATTTACTCTATTTTTCAGCAAATATGTTTGTGTGCAAGCTCTGTATTGTTTTTATTACTGTAACTTCATCATTATTTTGATGGAAAAGTAATTCCTTCAGTTCTCAGATTTGTCCAGTGTTGCTTTGGCTATCTTTAGGGATCTCGGTTCCATATGAATTCTAGGATACGTCCCATTTGTCTCAAGAATATTATGACTGTTTTGATTGATATTTATTTCATCAAGTCTGTAAATGTGCTGATGGGATGATCATTTTCACAATATTAATTTTTATGATCAATAAACATTGGCTGTCATTTTTTCTAATCTCTTTCACAATTGAGTCAATGAAATAAAAAAAAATATGTAAAACATTCCTGAAATTATATGAATATCACAATGCAATATAGCAAACCCAATTCTAGTAAATTGCAAGAAAAATTAGAGCTACAGCTGAAATCAGTGAAGTAGAGACAAAAGTACAAAAGAGAATAAAATGAAATCAATGAACTTAAGAGCTATTCTTATGATAAAACTTCTATAGAAAGTAGGACTGGTTAAATCAAGAGGAGGTAAACTATCTAAACAGGCCTATATCTCACAAGGAAATAGAAGAAGTCATTAAAAACCTCCCAGCCAAAAAAACTCAGGGCCAGATAGATTTAGTACAGAATTCTACTAGACCTTCAAAGAAGACCTGATACCAATTTTCCTCAAACTATTCATGTCTCCGGGGCACATATTCCACTATGTTCATAGTAGCCTTATTTGTGATAGCCAGAAGCTGGAAACAACCTAGATGTACCATGACAGAAGAATGGATACAGAAAATGTGGTTCATTTACACAATGGAATACTACTCAGCTATTACAAATGAGGACATCCTGAGTTTTGCAGGCAAATAGATGGAACTAGAAATATCATCCTGAGTGAGGTAACTCAGACCCAAAAGGACATGCATTGCATGTACTCACTAATAAGAGGATATTAGCCAAAAAACAAAAAACAAAAAAACAAAGAAGAAAAAGTACAGAATACCCAAGATACAGTCTATATTACTCAAAAAATATCAACAAGCTCAAGTGCCCAAGTGAGGATGCCTCATTCCCACTTGGGAGAGAGAAGAAAACAATCACAAGTGGGGAGGGAAGGAGAGAGAGCTGGGAGGGAAAGTAGATGGGGGTGGGAGTGTTGCAGGGTGGGGGAGAGAGACTTGATCTGGTATCAGGTATGAGGGAAAGGACTTAAGCCCTGAAGGCCAGTCCAACAAATAAAAACAAGCAACCTCAGGAGACAGGAGGGGGGGTACACTCCAGAATGCACTAGAGACCTGGGAGGTGAGAGACTCTCAGGACTCAAAGGAACAGACCTTAGATGAAATTCCTGACTGTAGGGAGAGGGAACTTATGGAGCCCACCTCCAGCAGGAAGATAGGGCATTAAATGAGGGAGGGGGGTCTTCCCACAGTCATAACTCTGATCCATAATTGTTTCTGTCTGAATTACAGGAAATCTTAATCCTTTTCTGTCTGAAAAGGAGATGCGCCTGAGGAAAAGAAGGTCCAGTGAGAAGCCCAAAGTGGGATACAGCTCAAGGGGAGGTTCCAAGGCCTGACACTATTACTGAGGCTATGGAGCACTCACAAAATGTGACCTAGCATGACTATGCTCTGGAAGATCCAACAAGCACCTGAAAGAGTCAGATGCAGATATTTGCAACCAACCAATGGACAGAAACAGCTGGTCCCTATTGTTGAATTAGAGAAGGCTGAAAAACCTGAAGGTGACCCTGCAGGAGGAACAGCAGTCTCAATTAATCTGGACCAGTGAGATCTCTCAAACAATGAACCTCCAAACAGTCAGCTTATAAGCCAGCTTATATGAGGCCCCCAACACACATACAGTATCTCGACTGCCAGGTCTGTGTTCATTCAGAGATGATGCATCTAACCCTCAAGAGACTGGAGGGCCCAGGGAATTTAGAGGTCTGGTGGAGTGGGGGGAGGGTGGGTACATCCACGTGAAGGCAGTGGTATGGGGAGAATGTGTGGGATGTGAAACATTCAGAGGATGGATAGAGGGGAATAAAATATGGATTGCAACAAAATAAATTATTTAATTTCAAAAAAAGAAAGGAGGACTGGATGATATATAACTCTATGCAGTTAGAGTTGTAATATGACATATTCACAGTCAACATTATTCTGAGAAGAGAAAAACTCAATGTAATCCACATAAAATCAGAAATAAGACAGAGTTGATCACTACTGTACTCACTTTTGAAATAGTGCTAGAAACCTTAACAATAACGAGAAAGAGAAAAAATGTTACAGGGACTCAAATAGGAAAACAATTGTTCACATTTTTCATATTTACATATGATATGCCATAAATAAGTAATATCCCAAATTCTACTGGACAAATTTTAGAAACAATCAACAATTTTATCAAAGTGGTCAGGTACAAAATTGACTTACAAAAATAAGTAACCACTTTATAAACAACTAAAATCACATTGAAAAAAGATCCTGGATGCTCCCCCATTTATAACAGTATCAAAGACAATAAAACTTCTCGGAATAAGCCTAAGCCATATAGCAAAAGATCTCTACAGTGAAAACTTCAAAGTTATGGGGAATGGGGAGATTTGTGTCACATTCTTACTATGTGCAAAATCCAAGTAATACATTAAAAATCCAAGAAAATCAGTGAATGATCAGAGGTGATTGTTTTATGTAGTATAACTGGGCCATCTCTCTGTTCTCTCACACCTTGTCTCTGGATCATTTCTCTGTACTAAGCATGAATTTAATAAATATTTTTATAAACATAAGAGTAGAGGGAAGATCCATGCCAAAAAGTCAACAACTTGTAAAACAGCAAAGACTGGAAACAAAAATGGTGTATGGACAGATTGGAAAAGACCCAGACTTCTGGGAACTTGTGTCATGATGTCTAGCATATACAATGTCAATGGATTTATTTTATTAAGCCACTGTAATACTTAGTCTTCAAAGGCTATTCTGGTTAAAACTCATTCCCCTTTCCTGGTAACTAATCTTAGGGAAAAGTATCAAAATATAATGTCCAGTTTCTCTTAAATTATTATGTTCCCAAAACATAGCACTAGCTGAACATATTCTCAGCCTCCTTCGCATGGTGTATGTATTTCAGCAAACACTTTCTGGGTGTCAAGCATGTCAGGAAAATAACTGAACATGAAATGATTCATAAAATTGTATCAAGAGCTTAGAATATTAGCCATCCCTTACAATAATGAGATCTGGTCTAAGAAAAATTATTTATGTATTTACTGTATGCCAATCATCAAAGAATAAAAAGGAAGAGGATGATGATGATGATGATGAGGAGGAGGAGGAGGAGGAGGAGGAGGAGGAGGAGGAGAAGAAGAAGTCACTTCTTTTAAAATGAATCTGGATCTTTGTTTAATACAAGCTTCTACAAATATGTAATACAAAGTAGATAAGTTATATAGTTGCATATTCATAAAGCAAAGCCCAACAAAGAAGCTTCAGGTTCCAAATGACCATGAGCCAAGTCTTGCTATCTTAAAGCAACTCTTTCTAGTTTTATTGAAAACATTAATGAAGAAGATGATGGTATTTATCACTATGCCCTTATTTGGAAGAATAAATATAAACAATATATCCAAAGCAGTATAAAATTAAATTCTATAATTATATATTTCTAATTAGCTTTACCAGAAAATTGATTGTTTTCATAGAATCAATAATTTATCAATGATTAAAATACCCTTCATAGAGAAGATTCATATGAGATGACAATTAAGGAGGAGTAGGAACTGTCTCAGCCTTATAGGACAGGATATTAAGTCCTGACAGGATGACATGAATATTGAATATCAGCATAAAAGTGAACTTCCTGTAAGACATTCACCTCCAAATTATAAACATGAACACACCCATTTAATTGTTGACCATAATGAAATCCATATTTTTCAACAGAAGATGAATTATACAATCTGGACCATTGATTACAGCATGATGCATTGTCAGTTTGACTTTTAAGGTTTGCCAGGTATTAGAAGAGCTTATTTATAGAAAGCATATGGCTTTTTGTCATTTAATTCACTGAAATTTACTTAGCATGAGGAAGGGAGGACTCAAGCTGGCTCCATGATAAAAGCTCTTTAAATACATTAGCTCCTGAGTGGACTGCAGAGGGACAACTAGAACACTGCTTTTAAAGTGAATTAGCCTTCTTTTATGCTTTAGGAATGATAAGACCAAAGTCCTCAGCAGTGAATGATAACATGAGTAGAGGCAATTTCAGAATTTGTTTTATCAAATGCCGAATCCCTTTTCATCCCACTGACCACAGAACTGCGTTCAGTGTAAGATGCCCTCAATGCTTTCCTAATGTACATCAAATAGAAACAGGAGAAAAGTATCCAATTCCAAACCATACTATAATCCCTTTCCTTTATACAAAACCATACTGCATCTATTTATAGTTAATTTTTCTACTTTAATTAAAATGATAAAGGATTGCTGCTTGTGTTTCAGGTTTTATGTGGTACTTTTAGCTGTTTGAGCCATAGCATATTCTATGTCCTATCAAAATGTAAACCAAATTATTCATTTATAAGACTATTTCTTAGTGTTCATAATGATACACACACTCATATTAGCACACTTTCGTCTTGGTGTTTACTTTTCTCCCTCCCTGCCCTTTCTCGTTCTGCCTCCAACGACCCCATACCAAATCAGCATTAATCAATAATAAAAGAAAGCACACGTTGAAACAAGTAATTTTGTGATTTGTTTGCAGTTTTTTATTATGTGGCTTAAAACCTTTAAGAAGATCTACCCCCCCCCCCCAACACACACCTTTTTGTAACTGCCCAACCTATAAATACTTCAGCCTAATTAAAACTAAGATAAAGTAACTGGAAGCAATACCTGGGAATGCAGCTGTTTTTAGGGTGGTTCTTTTAATTCAACTTGAAGGATTAAATTCTACTTAGTTCCCACCTTTGATAG
Source organism: Apodemus sylvaticus (assembly GCF_947179515.1). Classification (NCBI taxonomy): domain Eukaryota; kingdom Metazoa; phylum Chordata; class Mammalia; order Rodentia; family Muridae; genus Apodemus; species Apodemus sylvaticus. Next base: position 211,666,830 of record NC_067472.1, on the reverse strand, counting down.
ATGCCAGATAACATTCTGAGAATGCTTATGTGGAACACACTCTCCACATGCAGAAGAGCATAGAAAGCCATTCTACTAGGATAGATATTCTTGACTGCTTAGTAAAATAAGTAGGGTCAAATTAGAGTAGTTCGTTCAGAAACAATGTCTGTGACTCTCTCTGTGCCAAGGAACGGACTTAGGTGTTATTCTGTGTGGAAGAGAGATGGCTTTGGCTTACCTGCTCAGAATCTTCAATAAGCTATGATGCTTAACAAGATCAACTCAGTGACTCAGTTACTCAAGTCTTTGCCCAGCCTGAATCCCATCTTGATTTCTCTCCTTCACTAATTCTGTTGGTTTCTGGAAATTCCTTTTACACGTTTTGATTCCTACGACATATCTTCCACAAATATCTCAATCCTATCATCCACTTCTGGAGAAGCTGACTTGTCATATTGCAATTTAAATAGATGAAGATGGGAGACTTTTTTCCCACACAGATAGAACTTTTACAAATACAATATAATTCACAGACCACATGAAAATCGAGAAGAAGGAAGTCCAATGTGTGGATATATCTTTGTTCCTTCTTAAAGGGGAGAACAAAATACCCAGTTAGGAAATACAGAGACAAAGTGTAGAGCAGAGACTGAAGGAAAGACCATCTAGAGACTGCCCCACCTGGGTATCCATCCCATATACAGTTACCCAACCCAGACACTATTGTGGATGCCAATAAGTGTTTGCTGACAGGAGCCTGATATAGCTGTCTCCTGAGAGGCTCTGCCAGTGCCTGATAAATACAGAGAGGAATGTTCTCAGACAACCACTGGACTAAGCACACAGTCCGCAATGGAGCAGCTAGAGAAAGGTCCCAAAGAGCTGAAGGGGTTTGCATACCCATAGAAGGAACAACAGTTTGAACCAACACGTACCCTGAGTTCCTAGGGACTAAGCCACCAACCAGAGTATACATGGAGAGACTCATGGCTCCAGCTGCATATATAGTAAAGGATTAGCCTGGTTGGACATCAATGAGAGGAGAGGCCGTCGGCCCTGTGAAGACTAGCTGCCCCAGTGTAGGGGAATGGCAGCACAGGTAAGTGGGAATGGGTGGGTTATTAAGCAGTGGGAGGGGGAAGGGGATAACATTTGAAATGGAAATAAAGAAAACATCTAATAAAAAACAAAAACAAAAATAAAAGAAACAAAAACAAAACAAAAATACAGTCCTACATTGTGTTGTCAAACATGTTTATGGTATCCTAAAATAATAGACGGGGAATGTCTACTACTTTATCTCTCTTTGCTCAATGTGGAAGAGTCCAGAAAGTGTCTAGAGGGAAGGACCTACCCACATTTCTTGGTATTTTTAACCTTCAGAGGTTATAGTAACAGAATTTTTGTTGTCCTGTTTCAAAAAACCCTTTCAAGATAATAGTGAATGTTCGACAAGATAACTCAGTGTGTAAAGTTACTTGCCACTACACCTTGGTGACTTAAGTTCAACTGCTGGGCTAAAGAAGAAGGAAGGAAAGACCCTTAGTTTACAAGTTGTCTTCTTCTGCATTTGTGCTAAGTACATGGGAATGTACTACACAGAGAGATAGACAGACAGACAGACAGGCAAACAGAGACACACAAATACACACTCATACTATTTGAAAAATGATATGAAATCATAAATGATATGAAATATTTATATAAGTATATATGTGTATATGTACACACACACACACACACACATATATATATATATAAAAAATTGAACTATCCCATTGTGAATTACAAGCTATAACTGGATTTCATTGTGCACAGGAATTTTTGCTTGAGATTTGGTACAAAAGTGACATAGGAATTTCCCATCCTTAAAATTCTAACATGTTCTCTTTCTTCCATCCCCAGGAAAGAGTACTATATGTGCTTTGAGCTCCCAAGGAAGGCAACTGCTCTTGTTTAGGAGTAAAACAGAGAGATTAATGTTAAGCCTAATGAAAAATCATTGCCTAAAAAAATCAACATATATATAATACTATATTCACAAATACAAACATAATTTAATAAATGAATATGCAGGCAGACTAGACTTCAGACTGTAGCCCTCACATCACTTATCTTGCTGTTATATTTTCTTACTCATTTGTCTGACAATTCAATTATCATTCATGAAAGGAAGTCTGGCTATGCGATTGGTTAGTTTGGAACAATTCAGTGACATTCATTTTTGCAAATATTATAACTACTAACACGTAGCCATGTGGTCTGCACCTGTCTACTCTTGTTGCTTTTTTTCATTTCACATCAAAGTTCCTCCATGACAGTATCAGCCAGTGTCCTTATCCAGTTATCTTTATATTTCCTCCTCTCTCTTTCCTTTCCCCATCTCAAGACATCATTTCATGCTGTTCCCTCTGACAAGTATATTCATTGTCTTTCTTTTGGAATATATTTTTCAGTGTATTGTTCAAATATCAGATTAAATATTACTTCTCAAAAATAAATTCCCTGCTAATAAACCAACACAAAGAGTTTAAATAACAAAGAATAAGACATCACCGAGATGCTTAATTTGAAAAGTATACATCTTTATTTTTTTGGTTGGCCCTCCAATTTTAAGAGGGAACACTGATGCCAATTTGCTTCATCATTTTATCATCAGGACATTATGTTTGGTGCTTTGATAGATGTGCTTCCTCCTTAATGATGGGTTGACCCATTGAACTTACATGCTGTTACAGAAAGCCCTAAAGGAGGAAGAATTCATCAAACTCTCAATTGTTGCATTTTTCCATTCCACATTAGTTGGCAATTTTCATGAGAGTCCCTTGAGTTTGGGATGAGTCACAAGAGAATTATAATTTTAACTGGAATAATGATGGCTTGGAAGGCTGATGATTACAGCTGCTTGTGTGTCACAGAGGGCTCAAGAGACTGAACACAGGTTTGGCATTTGGAGATTTGTTGAAGCAAAGTGAACACCCACTTGTCAATCTTGATAAAGGTCAGATTAAATGAAATAAGAGCAAGCACCATTTAACTCAGTGGGTAGTGTATCTATACCTGTATTTTCTCTAGAGTTGGAGAATATAAATAGTTGAAAGGATTCAGACAAATTAACTGGTCCAGAACACAGTAACACCAGGCATCAACACCTCCCCATGAACCCCTTTCTCCTTTCTCTTTGCATCTCCAAGTATAGAGTACTGAATCTTCACTTCTCCTAACCTCTTACATCTACCTGTTTCAGAATTTTTTTAGCTACTATCTTTGAGGTCAAAAGAGAATTCTATGAAGAATTCCATCAATTACTTTAAAAGAACAGCACAATCTTTCAAAGATTTTAAAGAAATAATTATATTGCCAACAGATGAAGTACACACCATTGCTCCAAACCTTGCTTCTTAAATGTGCTCTGTATTTATGAATTTCTCTTAAACACAAGGTTGTCTACATCACCAACCTTATGTTCATGTTAGAAGAACATTGTCAAGGACCTCAGATACCTGCATCCCTCCAAAAGAAAAAAAAGTCAGAAAATAATTTCAATTATTCTAATTTTAGGAAAAGGTCTTCTCTGCACAATGTAGTATTATTCAGGGGTGACCAAAGCACAGTCCACAGGCCAACTGTGTAGACGTTGCAGTTTTTATAAGTCTTTTCATTGTTGTGCAGCTGTAATTCATTGTTTTAATATCCTCTGCTGTTTTAATGACAACAACAAATAAGAACAGTGAGATGGGTATTACGAAAATGAATTTGTCCATCATATAAATTCTTACTGACTCATGTTTATTGTATTCTTTGATTTTGCACCATTTGGCTTCAGATGAAAGTGGAGAAAGAAAGGTAATCTGCTTGCTGAGCTCAGACCTACATAAGCATCAGTGGTATGTAGGGGACATGTCTAAGGAGACAGAAGGAGGCTGTCGAAAGACACTAAGAGCATAATGTAACTCGGAATTCTGAAATGGGGAGTTTAGGCATTTTGAGTTATCTTCAAAATTAGCAAACATAAAAGTATATCAGTCCAGGGATGTGAACATCAGCTCTGTTAATTGCATTTAGGGAACTATGGGCACCAGTAAGGAAGCAGATTGCCTCTTTTCCGGAACTGATCAAGAGCAGGTCACATCTTAGTCTCAGCTGCCATCTCATTGAAGGCATAATCACAAAGGACTTTCTTTTTCATCAATTACTGAGTACCCAGTAATTAACAAAAAGAAATTATTAGACTGATGTCCAAAAATGAGACTTAAAGTTCTACAGTCGAAGCTTAAGGGTGCTTTGGAATGTCAGTTGTGTTGGATGGTATTTTTCTGGGGCAAACATAAGAAGGAGTGTTTTACTGAAGTGGACAGAAGAGAAAGCGTATTCTGCTAAAGCAAGCTTGTGAAAGGACAGGCAATGAAGGACTCTTTTGCTAAGAACTCGCATGTATTGATCTGCCTCATGTTGTACAGTTGAGCTCCATTTTGGGGGATTCCATAGAGAGAAAAACCCACCAAAAAAAATTGTGGTTGTATGTTGAAGTTTCTTGGTGCCTCCATGGACTTGAGCTGATTGGCAGAATGATGTCAACAGAGCCAGGCACAAGCACTGAGGCAAGACATATGCTGAGGAAGACCTGTGGAGGATACTGGAGGAACCATGATGTTTGAAGGGAGTATGAAAAGGAATTGATGGCCAGTGATGGAGGCTGATCTTTGATTGTTTATAGATCTATCTGTGCAATGCTTATGGGTCTCATGTCTTCGCTGATCTTTGCTTCCCTAATAGAGGCACAGCCATGAACTTCTCCTGGTGTTCCTCCAGATCCCTCCTGCTGACTCATGCTGAGGCTGACACTGGACTGTCTCTGCTAGGTAGTGCCAATGCTGCTGATTCCTGTTTGCTATCCTGACTCTACCAAACTGGACTGCTGGTGTATCCATGAAGTCTTTGTGAGTAGACCCAGCTGCCACTGCTAACCAGTGAACTGAACTGCAGATTTCTTGACAAAGTAGAGTTGCTCCAAAGAACCTTTCTAAACAGGTCCACTTCACCTGTATCCTTTCTTTTCCACTATCTCTGAAGAAGGGAGGTCAAAACATTTAAAAACCATCAATAAAAAGAGGTACTGAAAAAATTAAAGTTACAAAACTCTGTTCATACGTACCTTGTTTGAAGTTTACTTTTGTTTTTAATGAAAATAGCTTTTAGAATATTTTTAAAATCTAAAACAAAATAAAACTGTCATCTCCTGATCAGTAACTGGGCCAATTACTGAACACTTGGTCAGCTCACTTTCCCATTCTTATGATAGGGATAATAGTGGTCATTAATTGTTGAAGTAGAAAAATATACAGTAATCATTACATTAGAAATACACAAAATGGCTTGCGGACCAGGAACACCCTCAGCCACAGCGCACCATCTCCAAGCAGTGCAGGAAGCTATACACCCAGCATCCAGGAAGGAAGAGGCAACCTGCACAGGTGAGACCAGCCCTGCAGATCAGAGGATCCAGTCCAGAGGCCTCTGGCAAGAGCCTTCAGGTTTCTGCCTCCAAATCTGGAACACAGCATGCCATCTCTAAGCAGTGCAGGAAGCCAGATATATACCCAGCAGCCAGTGAGGAAGAGGCAACCTTCACAGTGCAAGAAGCCAGCTATATACCCAGCAGCCAGTGAGGAAGAGGCAGCCTGCACAGGTGAGATTGGCCCTGAATTTCAGAGGCCTCTGGCAAGAGCCTTCTGGTTTTCATCTCTGGATTGGGAGCACCCTTGGTCACAGTGCACCATCTCCAAGCAGTGCAGGAAGCCAGCTATACTCTCAGCAGCCAAGGAGGGGGAGACAGTCAGCACAGCCTGCATCCAGAGTTGATCAGGGCCACAGACAAGGCCACCCTCTCTCTCCATATTTATTCAATATAGTACTTGAAGTTCTAGCCAGAGCACTTAGACAACAAAAGGAGGTCAAAGGGATACAAATTGGAAAGGAAGAAATCAAACTATCACTATTTGCAGGTGATATGATAGTGTCTTAGTCAGGGTTTCTATTCCTGCACAAACATCATGACCAAGAAGCAAGTTGGGGAGGAAAGGGATTGTTGAGCTTACACTTCCACATTGCAGTTCATCACTAAAGGAAGTCAGGACTGGAACTCAAGCAGGTCAGGAAGCAGGAGCTGATGCAGAGGCCATGGAGGGATGTTTCTTACTGGCTTGCTTCCCCTGGCTTGCTCAGCCTGCTCTCTTATAGAACCCAAAAGCACCAGCCCAAAGGTGGTACCACCCACAAGGGACCCTCCCCCCTTGATCACTAATTGAGAAAATGCCCCACAGATGGATCTCATGGAGGCACTTCCCCAACTAAAGCTCCTTTCTCTGTGATAGATAGTCTACTTAAGTGACCCAAAAACCTCCCAGCAGAGAACTCCTACAGCTGATAAACAACTTCAGCAAAGTGGCTGGATATAAAATTTACTCAAGCAAATCAGTAGCCTTCCTGTACTCAAAGGATAAACAGGCTGAGAAAGAAATTAGGGAAATGACACCCTTCACAATAGCCACAAAAAATATAAGGTATCTTGGTGTGACTCCAACCAAACAAGTGAAAGATCTGTATGACAAGAACTTCAAGTCTTTGAAGAAAAACATTGAAGAAGACCTCAGAAGATGGAAAATTCTTCCATGCTCTTGGATTGGCTGGATTAATATAGTAAAAATGGCCATCTTGCAAAAAAGCAATCTATAGATTCAATGCAATTCCCATCAAAATCCCAACTCAACTCTTCATAGACTTAGAAAGAGCAATTCTCAAATTCATCTGGAATAAAAAAAACCCAGGATAGCTAAAACAGTTCTCAATAGTAAAAGAGCTTCTGGTGGATGGAATCAGTATCCCCGACCTCAAGCAGTACTACATAGCAATTGTGTTAAAAACTGCATGGTATTGGTACAGTCACAGGCAAGTAGATCAATGGAATAGAATTGAAGATCCGGAAAGGAACCCACAGAATTATGGTCACTTGATCTTTGACAAAGGCGCTACAACCATCCAGTGGAAAAAAGATAGCCTTCTTAACCAATGGTGCTGTTTTACCTGGAGGTTAGCATGCAAAAGAATGCAAATTGATCCATTCTTTTCTCCTTGTACTAAGTTCAAGTCCAAGTGGATCAAGAACCTCCACATAAAACCAGACACACTGAAACTAATAGAAAGGAAACTGGAGAAGACCCTTGAGGACATGGGCACAGGGGAAAAGTTCCACAATAGAACACCAATAGCTTATGCTCTAAGAACAAGAATTGACAAATGGGACCTCATAAAACTACAAAGTTTCTGTAAGGCAAAGGACATTGTCAAAAGGACTAAACAGCAACCAACAAATTGGGCAAAGATCTTTACCAACACTACTTCTGACAGAGGGCTTCTATCCAAGATATACAAATGACTCAAGAAGGTAGACTCCAGAGGGCCAAATATCTCCCCTTAAAAATGGGATACAGAGCTAAACAAAGAATTTTCACCTGAGGAACACTGATTGTCTGAGAAGCACCTGAAGAAATGTTCAACATCCTTAGTCATCAGGAAAATGCAAATCAAAACAACCCTGAGATTTCACTTCACACCAGTCAGAATGACTAAGATCAAAACTCAGGAGCAAACAGGTGTGGGGGAGGATGTGGAGAAAGAGGAACAGTCCTCCACTGCTGATGGGATTGTAAGATGGTAAAACCACTCTGGATATCAGTCTGGCGGTTCCTCAGAAAACTGGGGATGATACTTCTGGAGAACCCCACTATACCATTCCTGGGCATGTACCCAGAGGATTCCCCAGCATGTAATAAGGATACATGCTCCACTATGTTCATAGCAGCCTTATTTATAATAGCCAGAAGCTGGAAAGAACCCAGATATCTCTCAATGGAGGATTGGATACAGAAAATGTGGTATATATACACAATGAAGTACTTATTCAGCCATTAGAATCAATGAATTCATGAAATTCTTAGACAAATGGATGGAACTGGAGAACACCATCCTAAGTGAGGTAACCCAGTCTCAAAAGAACACTCATGGTATGCCCTCAATGATAAACAGATATTAGCCTAGAAGCTTGGAATACCGAAGACACAATTCACATAATAAATGATGCCCAAGAAGAAGGAAGGTGTGGCCCCTGTTTCTGGAAAGGCTCAGTGCAGCAGTGTAGAGGAATACCAGGACAAGGAAGTGGGAAGAGGTGGATGGGGTACAGGGGGAGGGAAGAGGGTTTATGGGACTTTCAGGAAGGGGGGATCGAGGAAATGGAAAATCACTTGAAATGTAAATAAAGAATATATCGAATAAAAAAAGAAATACACAAAACATTTTTATATGCAGTACATAATTAAAATCAGATACGAAATCTGCTATTCTTAGGTTGAATTCATATCCACTAAAATGAATATGGTACACACAGCGTCTCTACTGTTCCTTTCCTCTTTTTTGTGGGGTTATTTATCTCAAACATGAGTCTGGTGGCCATTAAAGAGATTATTTTTCTCAGACTCAGGAGCTTTGCTTCTTTTCTTATGCTCCTTTTTTTATACATAAAGCAATCATCTTTGATTCTCATTAATTTCTTCCCTAGTGATGATATAATGTTATCTCTTAACATCATTTTTTTCAGGCAAGGTCAGTTTCATCCCTTTTTCAAATATTCCTGATTTTCCATAACCAAGAGTTAAATTTCACACCTCAACTGTGGATCAAGATATTGTGACCATGCTTCATAAATAATAAAGCACTGCCTAGATGTCATTTGTTACTAATTGCTTTGGGTCATTAGAGAAGTTAGTCACCTACATTCTTGTCACCTAACAACCACTTTCTGAGGGAAGTGTGTGATCTTGGAATTGTTCTTAATATGGACTTTAATGTTCTGATTTATGTCTTTTCATTGTTAGAAGCCTGACCTTTAGTACAGGAAACATTACAGTAACTAAATAATGATAATCTAGTGATATTTATTTTCCTGAACAAACATGTTATAAGTATTAAAGCAATTGTCATAGGCAGTATTAAGCTAAATCATGAGCTTGAGGCAGAAGACCTTGCTTTATTTACCTTAACAGTTCAAGAACATGACTTGTATCTTATAATTAGTTGTTGTCCAATAATTTTTAAAATGTAATTATTATAAAATGGAAATGTCACTTTGTAAGTCCTCTGAGAGATTAAAATAGACTATATACCATATCTTGTATTCACATAAAATTAACTTAGTAAAGAATACAGACTGAGAATTTATTCTAATTCACCACTCAAACATTGCCTTGCATCATAAATATAAAAGAAAATCCAAAAGGCATTTTTCTCTCTGCTGACTTCATGACATCATTGTCAAAGACCAGATGTTATACCAAACTGGTTGTGACTGAACCTCCTAATACAGTAGTTATTTTACAAACTTCTGCTACATTGATGATTATGAGAGCCATTTGCCATATGTGTTTACTTAGATGTAAACTTATTAAATATATACAAATTAAAAGTTAGCCTTTTACTCACCCTAGCCACATTTCAAATATGTAATTGCCACAAGAAAAAGTACTGACAGGGTACAACATGCAACAGAGAGAAATTTACCTACCAGGGGTCATACTCTTAAAGAAAATTAGCTCTTCCTCTCACAGAAACTAGCACCTGGCTCAGCTAAGGATGGGATTTCAGGTCCACTTTCCCTCAGTCATGCTGGGATTTTTGTCCTGGACTGAGGTAGCTTTAATCTTCTGCATTCTGTCAAAAGCATCATGAGTTCACCTGTGTAACTGCGCTGTTCTATCTGGAGAAAACTGTTTCATTGTAGCCATCTGCCATCTCCTCTCCATTTTACAGTTTTCTGCCACTCTTTTGTGATATTCTGTAAGACATTTTAATGAAGTGCCATTTTAAATTGGCAAATTAATTGTATGCATTTATGGAATAAATGAGATAATTTGGTACATGAATACAAAGTATAATGGTGAAATACACCTGACTAACATATTTATTACATTATTTATTTAAGGAGCTAAATTCATGGGAGGTGCTCCCAGTAATATTGAAGTGCACATTTTAAGTAGATAATGCCACAATATAAGAGCTTTAAGAACCTCTCTGAACACAGACAACTTGGCTGACTCATCCAAGGGTAGCACCTACATTGTTCACTTTTGTAATTGCTTTGTGGTCCAATGCCATATTAGAAGCAAGTTATTCTGTATGGAAGAGGAAAAGCTCTCAGGTTCTCAAGGAGTGTGACATTACTATGGGGATTTCATGCTTGGCTATAGAGAGTCATTTCTTTAATACCTTATTAAAATTTTTATACTACAAATGCTTGAAATTTTGACACTTTGACTCCTACTTGGCTCTTCTAAATTTTGTTATTTATTTTACTACTGCTGTGCATTACATATTTGGACTATTAAACATTCTTTATCCAAGGACCAAACCATTTAATTATGGTGGATTATTCTTTTAAGGTTCTACTATAGCTACTTGTATTTGTTGAGGTGTTTTGTGTATTTCATCAGGTATATTAGCCTACATTTTTTTCATGTATTATACTCACGTGGTCTTGATATTAAATACTAGTTTGGAAATGTTGACCCTCTGTCAGTAATTACAAGAATTTGAGAAAGATTAGTATTAATTCTTAAAATTTTGGCAGAAATTTTCTGTAAAATTATTTCTTTAGAGCTTTCATATATACCTTTTGTTCTTGTTCTTAGAATTTCCAATTTCTTCATGATTTAATTTGACTAAGTATTATCTGTATAGAAATATTGTTCTTTCCACTAAAAGTCAATATTACATGACTTGTTCATAAAGTATGATAATCTAAATTTTATATTGAAAATAGATAATTTTTCATACAGTATATCCTGATTGAGGTTTCTCTTTCCTCTTCTTCTTCCAGTTCCTCCCCATCTCTCCTCCTTTCCACATCCACTGCCTTTCTGTCTTTCATTAGAAAAACAGGCTTCTAAGCAATAGAACCCAAACATGACAAAACAAAACATAATACAATGTGGCAAAAGTTATCATATCAAAGTTGGACATGGCATCCTAGAAGGAGGAGAAAAATGCCAAGATCAGGCACAAGAATCAGAACATCCACTCGTTCTCACACTCAGGAGTAGCATAAAATTACTAACATATATATATATATAAAGAGACAGAGAGAGAGAGAAAGAGAAAGATACAGATAGAGATACAGATAAAGATGCAGATAGTTATGCAGAAGGCCTAGTGTAGACCTTTGTAGGCCTGTATTTGCTGCTTCAGTCTGTGAGCTCCTATGCATCTTGCTTAGTTAATTCAAAGGGCTCTACTCCCCTGGTGTCCTCCATTCTCTTTGGCCCTTAAACAATCTTTCTCCTCATCTGCAGGATTCCCTAAGCTCTGAGAGGAAAAATTAAATGGAGACCTTCAATTTAGTCTTCACATAATGTCTGGCTGTCAGTTTCTTCCTCGGGTCCCATCTGCTGACAGAGGAACAGAGCTTCTCTGGAGAGAGTACAGAGATAACTGGATAATGTACTGATCTAAGAGTATTGGGATTCATTTTTATCATTTTTTAAGACACATAGTGTTTGGTTTTACCCTAATTCTTCAGGTTATCCACATTTTGTTCTTGGCTACATAAGAAGTATAGGGTTTGGGTTTCTTCTCATGGAGTGGGCCTTAAGTCAAATTGGACTTTGGTTGGTTACTCCTATAAATTTTGTGCCAGCATTGTCCTAACATATTTTGCAGGCAGGACTGATTATAGGTCAAAGACTTTGTGGCAGGCTTAGTACCCATGTTTCTCTTTTAGTAGCATGAAGAGTACATTTCTGTGCTAAAACATGCTAAAAGTATGTAGGAAGAAAAACTTCATATAGGAACTATCTGGATTTCTCCAAGTGCAATGAGTCGTGTGGATGTTGTCCTTGACAATGAGGTTCTACTGTTGCTCTGCAGAGAGCAACCTGCTGTCTTACCAACAGCTTTGTTTGTTCAGAAAGCTCCATGCTACCTCCTTTACCAACGACTCAGTTAAATATAACTCATTCTCACTAGTGGATCTCCTTATCCATAAAGGAAGTTGAAATTAAAACTACTTTGAGATTCCATATTACTCCTGTTCCAATTGCTAACTTAGACCATTAATACGAAAAACTCTTCAAGTTGACAAGGATATGGAGCAAGGAAAACACTCCTCCATTGCTGATGTAAGTGGAAACTTGTGCAGCCATTATATGAGGGAACACTAGCCAGCCCAAACATTGCTCTGGTAAGCCTTGCCCTTCTCCCCCATTCCCTCTGCTTACTACGAAAAACCATAAGATTACATTTTTAATGCTAATCTCCAAAATCTATTCCCTTATTTAGCTACTTGCATCTCCTGAGGCTAACTATCAGTGTCCAGCTATCAAAATATTAAAGTTCATCAATAAAAACCCACTTTGCCTTACCTAATAAGCATACCCCATTAAAACTGACTACCTCATCTTAACATGGAGTTTCCTCTTTACCTTTATAAACTGCCATTTTCCTATGGGTTCTTTCTGTCTTCCCTCTATCCAGAGGCAGTCCTTTACTCCCATGCCAGGACAAATAACCCTTTCCCATCTCCCATGTTCTATTCCTCTTATCCCTCATTCTTTATCTCCTTACTGACTAAAGTGTTGCTTGTATGGGGCATAGTTGTTTCTCCCTCATCTCTGAAGAACATTTTCCCCAAGATGAAGTATACATTCTCCCCATCATTGCCACAGAGGATAAAACTTAAGACCTTAGACTTTACTACTAAGACTTTACTGTGCCCCTTGGTTAAGTATTCTTTATTGATTTCATTTTTTGTTTTGTTTTAATTAAATGCTTCAAACACTTCATTTTGCTCGCTTCTGGAAACCAGGTTTTCTGTTGAGAAATCTAATAAAAATACCAAGAGTTCCTTTAATATGATATGCTTCTTATCTCTCACTCTTTAAATTTGCCTTGAAAGTTGATTAGATATCACCAAACTTTATACATACATAGGTGTCACTTTTCTCAAGCTTGTAAAATTTTAAACCATTTTTCTTCACAATACTTATAGAAATTTTGTTGTATTTCTTTCTTCTAGAGTATTATTCATAATAATATTTCATTGATTCCTGTCAGTCTTTACCCCTTCCAAAATTTTGTCCCTGTGATTAGTTAGGTTAAATTATTTTGTCTTTAACCCCACAGTTTCTTTTTACTGATTTATCAAGCATACTGCAAGTGCTTTCTATCAACTTTTCATCTTAAATTTTTCCAAGTTTATCTCTATATTGTACTGTTTTTCTCAGATTTCATATATTTCTTATAGGTTATTTTATGTTTCATTAGATTTTCACATATAGTTAAATGTTCTTTGTTGATATAATGGTTTTTGTTTTCTTTCAATACTTTAAACACTTCATTCTGCTCTCTTTTGGAATACAGGAAAGAGAATTTGGGTCTCAGATGCCTTCCTTTAGCCTTTAATTTCTAATTTCTAATTTTGTTTTTTATGGATGTGGTTTGGGATTTTTTTTGTGGTGAGCCTTTCAGCTGGGATAGCCTGGAATAGGCTAATGTTGACCTTACTGTGTCACAAAGGATAACCTTGGAATCCTGCTATTCCTGCCTTCACTTCCAAAGTCCTTTATTATAGACATGTGTTAGCTTTCCTGGCCTTTGACTTTCCTCCAGGGAATGATATTCACCTCTCTGTCAATGTGCTTTCTGGTTGTTTTTGTTGTTGATGTTGTTTTTTTTTTTTTCATTCTTTTTTTTTATTCGATATAATTTATTTACATTTCAAATGATTTCCCCTTTTCTAGCCCCCCCCCACTCGCCGAAAGTCCCGTAAGCCCCCTTCTCTTCCCCTGTCCTCCCTCCCACCCCTTCCCAGTTCCCCGTTCTGGTTTTGCCAAATACTGTTTCACTGAGTCTTTCCAGAACCAGGGACCACTCCTGCTTTCTTCTTGTATCTCATTTGATGTGTGGATTATGTTTTGGGTATTCCAGTTTTCTAGGTTAATAACCACTTATTAGTGAGTGCATACCATGATTCACCTTTTGAGTCTGGGTTACCTCACATAAGGAGGTCAAAGGGATACAAATTGGAAAGGAGGAAGTCAAACTATCATTATTTGCAGACGACATGATCGTCTACCTAAGTGACCCAAAGAACTCCACTAGAGAGCTCCTACAGCTGATAAACAACTTCAGCAAAGTGGCAGCAAAATCAACTCAAGCAAATCAGTGGCCTTCCTATACTCAAAGGATAAGCAGGCTGAGAAAGAAATTAGGGAAATGACCCCCTTCACAATAGCCACAAACAGTATAAAGTTGATGTTGTTTTTGGCTTTTGGTTTTTTGTTTTTGTTTTGCCAACATGGTACAGATCAAAAAACTTCAATTGTGAAAATACATCTTTTATTTTAAATTAGATATTTTCTTTATTTTCATTTCAAATATTATCCCCTTTCCCAGTGTCCTTGTGGAATACCCCTATCCTATCCCTCCTCCCCCTACTTCTATGAGGGTGTTCCTCTACTCACCTACTCACTCCTGCCTCCCTGACCTGGCATTCCCCTACACTGGGGCATTGAGCCTTCACCGGACCAAGGGCTTCTCCTTCCATTGATTGATGCCTGACAAGGTCATCCTTTGCTATATATGCAGCTGGAGCCATGGGTCCCTCTATGTATACTCTTTGGTTGGTGGTTTAGTCCCTGGAAGCTCTGTGGGCAGGGGTGGGGATATGGTTTCTTGATATTGCTGTTTCTCCTATGGTGTTGCATATCCCTTCAGCTCCTTCAGTCCTTTTTCTAACTCATCTGTTGGGGACCCCATGCTCAGTCCAATGGTTGGCTGAAAGCATCTACCTCTTGTGTAGTTTTCAGACTCTGGCAGAGCCTCTCAGGAGACAGCTATATCAGGCTCCTGTTGGCATGCACTTCCTGACATCTATGATAGTATCTGTGTTTGACAACTGTATATAGGATGGATTCCCAAGTGGAGAAGTCTCTGGATGGTCTTTTCTGTGAAAACACTTCTATAACATTGGCTTGTGGGTCAGCCTATGAGGCATTTTCCTCATTAATGATTGATGTGGTAGTTCAAGATTGGGGTTGTATGATGCCACTCCTAGGCTAGTGGTCCGGGATTATATAACAAAGCAGACTGAGCAAGCCATGAGGAGCTAGCCAAGAAACAGTATCTTCCATGGCCTCTGCTTAAGTTCTGATTTCTAGGTTCTTGACTTGAGTTCCTTCCTTCCTTCACTTCCCTCTATGATGTACTATAATCTAAATGATGAAATAAACACTTTCCTCTCAAAGTTGCATTTGATTAAAGATGCTTATCCCATCACGAGTAACTGTAACAATTAGCATATCAAATTATTCCCAAGAAGGAGGAGAGGGCTCTGGTTCTGAAAAGACTTGATACAGCATTGTAGGGGAGTACCAGGACAGAGAAATGTGAGGGGCAGGTTATGGGGAAATGGGTGTGGGAGAAGAGGGCATATGAGACCTATGGGGAGGGGAGAACCGGGAAAGGGGAAATGAAATGTAGACAAAGAATATAGAAAATTTAAAAAAAAATCATAAATCCTCCTTGTTTGTGAATTCATATTGCAGATATATTAGTTTCTTTGTGTAAAATTTCATTGATTCTTACTCATACATATGTGGAAACAAGCATCTCTTTCTCCTTTTGAAGATTTTCTGTTATGGGTAACACATGTCATTGTTTCTTCTATCCTGAAGTTCTAGATGGACCAACTGAGAGTAACATTGGATAGGCACATAAAACTCTTTGGGTCTCTTGTTGGACAGCTTGATTCCTGTCCTGAAGTTTGTAACTATGTGACTACTCTCTTTGCTCAACAATCTTATATGATGACTGCCTTGATCCCAATGACAGGAAAAATGCTGGAAGCTGTTCTCCATGATGACTGGTAAGTCAGGGTTGATGGATAATCCCTCTACTGATTAAGACTTAATTTTCAAACATATAGTTGTATAGGTCCATGTACTTAATTACAAAATTGTCTGAGGCTAGAGGCTTAATGTTTAGTCAATCATGATATGCAAAACTGAAGGTTGTTTCATCACCAAATAGACAAATCAACTTGATGAGAAAAATATGCCAGAATAATGTACAACTAGATATCCTCATTTATTGAGTAACATAAACCTAAGCTTGATTCCTGGCCTGTAGAAAATTTAGCAAGGATACTCCACTTTGTAACTGGAATTAGGCAGCAGTTGAGATTTTTTAATGACAAACAAAAAAGGCTAGCCTTTTCTTGATAATTGAGGACTCAAAGAGAAAGCCAAATCTGAGTGGGAAAAACAGCAAAAACTTGTAGCCTGGCAGATATGTTCACTGAAGGCTGTTCAGACAAATGCTATTAGTGATTTTTCTCTGATGGGGACTTTCATTGTTTGGAATGGAGGGCCTTAATGGTGAATCAAAACAATGGTTGCAAATCACATCACTTCTATTTGTTACTCACTGAAATTATTTTCTCTTAGCTTCCCAGTACCAAAAATGTTGTTCTTGAGAAGAAACGAGATTGACTTTCTACAAAAATTTTCAGAATAAGGTGAAGCTGAAATATTACCCAGAATCTTTTCTTACTCCAGAAATCATGTGCCCTGGGTGATGCTCTGAATGTGCCAACATGCTGGCTTACATTTTAAAATCAAGTTTTCTGAGTCGATGATCCTGCAGCAAATCTCAGCTTTGTGCTTTATTTCTGGATTATTTATAAGACTATTGTTATCTATGGAGAGTTTCTAGTTAAATTCCTATGACAAATAATGGAACCAAGAAGGATTAGTCTACCAGTTTTCTTACATCATTCTTCCCTGTGGTTTCTTGAAATGATATAGATGCATGACATTTTTGGGCATAGTCTCAGCATTATGCATGTAAAAATTGGTTTAAATTTGTGATCTCTCCCCGTTAATAAGGATAAACAAAGCCTATAAACAATCATATAATATATGCTCCAAATGCAAGGGCACCCTCATTCATAAAAGACACTTTATTAAAGCTCAAAGCACACATTGCACCTAACACAATAATTGTGGGTGACTTCAACACTGCACTTTCCTCAATGGACCGATCAGGAAAACAGAAACTAAACAGGGACACAATGAAACTAATTGAAGCTTTGGACCAATTAGATTTAACAGATATATATATAGAACATTCTATCCAAAGCAAAAGAATATACCTTTTTCTCAGCACCTCATGGTACCTTCTCCAAAATCGAGCATATAATTGGTCACAAGACAGACCTCAACAAATATAAGAAGATCGAACTAATACCATGCCTCCTATCAGATCACTATGGAGTAAAAGTGGTCTTCAATAGCAACAAAAACAAAAGAAAATCCACATACACATGGAAACTGAACAATATTCTACTCAATGATACCTTGGTCAAGGAAGAAATAAAGAAAGAAATTAAAGACTTTTTAGAACTTAATGAAAATGTAGACACAACATACCCAAATTCATGAGACACAATGAAAGCAGTGCTAAGAGGAAAACTCATAGCCCTGTGTGCATCCAAAAAGAAAATGGAGAGAGCATACACTAACAGCTTAATGACACACCTGAAAGCCCTGGGAAAAAAAGAAGCTATTTCACCAAGGAGGAGTAGAAGGCAAGGAAATCATCAAACTCAGGGCTGAAATCAATCAAGTAGAAACAAAGAGAACCATACAAAGAATCAACAAAACCAGGAGCTGGTTCTTTGAGAAAATCAACAAGATAGATAAACCTTTAGCCAGACTAACCAAAGGACACAGAGACAGTATCCAGATTAACAAACTTAGAAATGAAAAGGGAGATATAACAACAGAAACTGAGGAAATTCAAAAAATCATTAGATCCTACTACAAAAGCCTATACTCAACACAACTGGAGAATCTGGAGGAAATGCACATTTTCTTAGACAGATACTAATTACCAAAATTAAACCAGGATCAAATAGATCAACTAAACAGTCCCATAACACCTGAAGAAATAAAAAGGGTCATAGAAAGGCTCCCAACCAAAAAAAAAAGCATGGGACCAGATGGCTTCAGTGCAGAGTTCTATCAGACCTTCACAGAAGACCTAACACCAATACTCTTCAAACTATTCCACAAAATAGAAGCAGAAGGATCTCTGCCCAACTCGTTCTATGAAGCCACAATTACACTGATACCAAAACCACACAAAGATCCAACAAAGAAAGAGAACTTCAGGCCAATTTCTCTTATGAATATTGATGCAAAAATACTTAATAAAATTCTTGCCAACAGAATCCAAGAACACATCAAAACAATCATCCACCATGATAAACTAGGCTTCATCCCAGGGATGCAGTGATGGTTCAATATAAGGAAATCCATCAATGCTATCCACTACATAAACAAACTCAAAGAAAAAAACCATATGATCATCTCATTAGATGCAGAAAAAGCATTTGACAAAATCCAGCATCCTTTCATGCTACAAGTATTGGAAAGAACAGGAATTCAAGGTCCATACCTAAACATCATTAAAGCCATATACAGCAAACCAGTAGCCAACATCAAACTAAATGGAGAGAAACTTGAAGCAATCCCACTAAAATCAGGGACAAGACAAGGCTGTCCTCTCTCTCCATATCTTTTCAATATAGTACTTGAAGTTCTAGCTAGAGCAATTAGACAACAAAGGGAGATCAAGGGGATACAAATTGGAAAGGAGGAAGTCAAATTATCACTATTTGCAGATGACATGATAGTCTACTTAAGTGACCCGAAAACCTCCACCAGAGAACTCCTACAGCTGATAAACAACTTCAGCAGAGTGTCTGGTTATAAAATCAACTCAAGCAAATCAGTTGCCTTCCTATACTCAAAGGATAAGCAGGCTGAGAAAGAAGTTAGGGAAATGAAACCCTTCAAAATAGCCACAAACAATATAAAGTATCTTGTTGTGACTCTAACAAAACAAGTGAAAGATCTATATGACAAGTACTTCAGGTCTCTGAAGAAGGAAATCGAAGAAGACCTCAGAAAATGGAAAAATCTGCCATGCACGTGGATTGACATGATTAATATAGTTAATATGGCCATCTTGCCAAAAGCGATCTACAGATTCAATGCAATCCCCATCAAAATCCCAACACAGTTCTTCACAGAGTTAGAAAAAACAATTCTCAAATTCATCTGGAATAACAAGAAACCCAGGATAGCTAAAACTATTCTCAACAACAAAAGAAATTCTGGGGGAATCAGTATCCCTGACTTCAAGCAATACTACAGAGCAATAGTGTTAAAAACTGCATGGTATTGGCACAGTGACAGACAAGTGGACCAATGGAATAGAATTGAAGATCCAGAAATGAATCCACACACCTATGGTCACTTGATCTTCGACAAAGGAGCCAAAACATCCAGTGGAAAAAAGATAGCCTTTTCAACAAATGGTGCTGTGTCATTTGGATGTCAGCATGCAGAAGAATGCGAATTGATCCATTCTTATCTCCATGTACTAAACTTCACTCCAAGTGGATCAAGGACCTCCATGTAAAACCAGACACACTGAAACTAATAGAACAGAAACTGGGGAAGACCCTTGAGGACATGGGCACAGGGGAAAAGTTCCTGAACAGATCACCAATAGCTTATGCTTTAAGATCAAGAATTGACAAATGGGACCTCATAAAAATACAAAGTTTCTGTAAGGCAAAGGACACTATTAAAAGGACAAAACGGCAACCATCAAATTGGGAAAGGATATTCACCAACCCCACATCTGATAGAGGGCTAATATCCAATATATACAAAGAACTCAAGAAGTTAGACCCCAGGGAACCAAATAACCCTATAAAAAATGGGGTACAGATCTAAACAAAGAATTTTCACTTGA
This sequence comes from Apodemus sylvaticus, assembly GCF_947179515.1. NCBI lineage: Eukaryota > Metazoa > Chordata > Mammalia > Rodentia > Muridae > Apodemus > Apodemus sylvaticus. The sequence continues at coordinate 211,646,913 of NC_067472.1, read as the reverse complement.
AGAAATTCAGATGGCCGAGAGGCACCTTAAGAAGTGTTCAACATCATTAGTCATTAGGGAAATGCAGATCAAAACAACCCTGAGATTTCACCTTAGTCAGAATGCCTAAGGTCAAAACACAGGAGACAGCAGGTGTTGGTGAGGATGTGGAGAAAGAGGAACACTCCTCCACTGCTGGTGGGGCTGCAAGATGGTACAACCACTGTGGAAATCAGTCTGGAGGTTCCTCAGAATACTGGACATGAGACTTTCAGAGGACCCTGCTATACCTCTCCTGGGCATATTCCCAAAGAATTCCCCGGCATGGAATAAAGACACATGCTCCATTATGTTCATAGCAGCGTTATTTATAATAGCCAGAAGCTGGAAAGAACCCAGATGCCCCTCAAAGGAGGAATGGATACAGAAAATGTGGTATGTTTACACAATGGAATACTACTCAGCAATTAGAAACAATGAATTCACAAAATTTTTAGGCAAATGGTTTGATCTGGAAAATATCATCCTAAGCGAGGTAACCCAATCACAAAAGAATACACATGGAATGCAATCTCTGATAAGTGGATATTAATTAGCCCAGAAGCCCTGAATACCCAAGGCACAAATTGCCTAACAAATGACTCCCATGAAGAAGTATGGAGAGGGTCCTGATCCTGGAAAGGATTGATCTGGCATTGAAAGGGAATATAAGGACAGAGAAAAAGGAGGGGGGTGATTGGAGAATGGATGGAGAGAAGAAGGTTTATGGGACATATGGCGAGGGGGGATCCTGGAAAAGGGAAATCATTAGGAATGTAAACAAAGAATATGGAAAATAAAAATGTTAAAAAAAAGAAAGAAAAAAAATAGGCCATGTATTTTAAAGTGTGCAAAGTTGGGTTCGGCGAGAGTTTTGAGGAAGTATAGGGAAGAGGAAACTTATGTAATCATACTGTAATATGAAAAAAGAAAAATACTATAAATATTTTTCAAAGACTTGTAGATTATATGCCAGGTGGAGCCAAGAAGTTTGCAGGTTGCTAGTCTAGAGGAAGTAGTAGTTGGAGAGCTTTGTATTCCCTCAAAATAAGGTGGAGGATAAGAAACAGGTCCTAAGATTTGTCCCCTGACTTCTATACATGCATACATGCATTTATGTGTAGACATACACACTATACTAGCACATAGGTACAGAGATAGAGAGAAAGAAAGAGAGAGAGACAAACATAGAGAGAAAGAGAGAGAATTCATTCATTTTATTCTCTTTAAGAACAGAGATAGTGTACCTTGAATAAATCCTGAACACCTCTAATTACAGAAATCCTTAGAAGGAGAGGACCACACAAAGCCAATGTTTTAGGGCTATTTGATTATAGATTGTAAAGTTAGGGGGAAATCATTATTGTTGACACTGAAGATGGGAAAGCAGGGATATGCCAAAGAATGTGAAATCATTCAGAGGCATAGAAAGGTAGTTGTTACAGACCATGGGTCTGCTGTGGGATAACCAGGGACTTCTTGGTCCAGGAAGGCACAGGTCTGGCTGAGATGACAGACAGAACAAACCACACACACAGAGGCGGTTTGAATTGAATGTATTTTGGAGTTCTAAGGCAAGGATTTTTATACAGGAAGAGTTGGAATAACCATTTCAAAAGATGTAGCCAGTGAGGCAGGTACAATTATCATAGCCATTTGGTACAAGGAAATGCAACATCAATCAGGAACAAAGTTTCTCAAGTAACAGATACAGAAGATCAATTTACAGATGCCATCAAACTTCCTAATTAGAATACAGAGTCACTCATAGTTTACAGCAAACCTTCAAAGAGTTTGAAGTTTCTTATACCACCTGGGTCTTAACAAGTTCTTGTGAGAAATCCTTATCTAACATTTAGCCTTCTATCTTGTGAAACAAAACTTCCTGAGTAAATCAATGCTTTCAGTACCAGTAGTGCCAGAGCCATTCTCATACACATATGCACAGCCATAAAAACCTGCATGTGGTTGGAAGGTAGTAATTATGTAAACAACTATGAGGCAAGGCATTGAAATTCTAAAACGGGGGTTGGCAGTCAGTGAGTCGACTTCAAAGACCAGATTATCAGCCAGGCCTTAGGAATCCCAGTGAAGAGAGAAAAGGAGGAAGTCAGGGTAAAGACTGCAAAGTACAACATTTAAATGATTAACTTTGTGTTAATTTCCACATTAGTGAAATATTGGTTTTCAACTGTCTCCTGCAGTTGAATATTATCTTATATTTCATATTTCAACATACAAATTACAGCTAATTATGAAAATGGAATATCTTATCTCACTCTATATATGTCCTTGATTGAAACAATTAGCTTGACCTTAGCCCGTTAAGCAAGTGAAGGCTTGCACTATTCTTTTTAAAAGACATGCCAAGCATCCTCCAGGATTCCTTAGAAACTTGACTCTGAGCTCACTGCTTCTGCTATGTGAATGAAGAAGGTTAATTGTCGCCTCGTGGAATCATGGCAGAGAGAAGTAAAGGGGTGGTAAGGTAAAAAAAAAAAAATGTATGCACAGGTGTCAAAGAGTGTTTGCTCACTGATGCATAAGTAGAGGTCAAAGGCCAGATTTGCATTTCTTTTTCCTTCACTCCATAGCTTGCCTTTTGAAACATTGTCTCCCTGAACCTAAAGCTCATTGTTTCTATTAAACTGTCAACTCTGCAAGCACCTGTCTTCTGTTTACACCTTAGTTCTCAGTTTACAGGTAGCCTCTATCCTGACCAGCATCTGGTGTGAGTGCCCCATGTAGTGTTTTAAATATGCTTAGCACAGGGAGTGACACTAATAGGATATGTGGCCTGGTTGGAGGAAGTGTGTCACTGCAGGGGTGGGTTTTCAGACATACTTTAAGCTGCCTGGAGAATAGAAGTCCTTTGGAACAAGATGTAGAACTCTCAGCTCTTCCAGGGTCAATCCTTATTCACTGCTGCCATGCTTCTCCCCATGACAATAATGGACTGAACCTCAGAGCCAGTTAGCCTGCCCCAAATAAAGGTTTATAAGAGTTGCCTTGGTCATGGTTTCTCTTCACAGCAATGAAAATCCTAAGACTCTGGGGATTCAAATTCAGGTATTCATGCTTAGGGACAAGAAGCAGAAGCTTCATATGTTCTTTCATATGTTACTAAAATATATGTGATCTAGTTACTATTATTACTTGAAACTTGCTTTCATCAATATAAAAAAAGAATAGAAACTGAAACACTGGTTTCATGTTGTTGCTTACTATAAAAAGTGCTTAGAGTCAAACCTTGAAGGAAGGCCAAAAATGTGTCAAAACAATGGGCCCAGAATACAAGGTAGATGCGAGAACATATTTAAAGGCAGCAAGGTGGCTGGGAGACAGATCACTGAGTGTGGGCCAAAAGGAGGAAAAGAAGTCAGGATGAAAGATAAAAATAGAATGTTCTATTTAACAACCAAATTTAGGTTAGACCTGGCCCAGACAAAAGAGGAATAAGCATGTGTCTATACACATATATAATTGCCATTTTGGCGTGAACTTATTATTATTTAATGCAGAATATCAAAGATTTGTTGGTGCAGGCTTTCACACACTCCCACTGAATTATTCTGATAGCAAAGTGGAGTCAGTGAAAGGGAAACCCCAGAGGCTCTCAACTGACTAGTAGAGCAAACTTTCTTTTAAGTCTCTGGATTTGTTTGAAAAATGCATGCAAATTTTATGTTCTACTCATAAGTCAGATATGTTAGTTTAAATATAAAAAAAAACACTAGATACCTCTCAAATCTGTTAGTAAAATGTATGCTCTGGGAAATGTCACCCAGTTAACTGGTTACTATTCAAATGATCATTCTCCTCACATGCTGATGACACACCTCTCTAGTGATAGAAAAAAATGTCCCCCTATAAGGCCATTTGACTGGGAAGGATCTGACAGTCCTGGTGTCTGAACCCGGCACTGAAAGTGGGCAGGAGGCTTTTCTAGTAGGCTTATTCCAGTGATATGTTGCCGAATAAAGAATAACCTCATCAAAATTTATATACCTGGAGCTCCTCAGGCATTTTAACAAAACGATTCCTATTTAAGTTCTGTTTTAGCAGTTTTTAAATTAGTTAATAACATGTATTTTCCTTTTAATATCCTTCTGGGGAGACTAAAGTGTCTCTCATATAACTTCATTAGTCTGTATAACATTTTCTTTTCAAGATAGGCTTTTTCATCACTTATAGTACCTTTTAAAAAGCAAGTTAATATGTAATATCAAATGCATTTCGCTTAAATAATGGAAATGGTAATGACTGGCTAGAAGTTTGGGTTTGAGCATCAAATCATGATAATATTTTGCTGTTAGGTTAATGTAATAAAATGGTGCCATCTGTGAATCTTTAACATTGGAGATTTTCATATGAACAGACACATGGCATAGATAGGCATGTGGATAGTTTAAAATTTATGGACATATTTAAAATGCTACATATCTCATATTTCTGGAATGGCCAGTTTCTAGTGATACACCCTATTGAGACATTTCTAATTATGTAAGTATACAAATATATGCAAAAATTATGTTTCAAGTAATGTCATGTAAACAAATGTGTGTGTTTATTGGAATTTTTCCTAAAATATTTGAATAATATTTTCTTAAAGATACCTGGAAAGTTCTGTCTCTTTACTGGAATAATTCTTAGATGTAAAGATAACTTTTTGTTTTTACTTAGTGATTGCTAAAGGCATCCCACAGACAGAAGACACAAGTTAGCATTTCTATTGTCTGACACAAGAGACATCTCTTCCCTGCACAACTGCATTTGTTTTAATATGTTGACAAGTAAACAAGACTGTTTCTCTGTAACAATAAAACAATTCTGATATTGTTCTTAAAGTATATAGAAAGGTTCCATTATCTCTGCCTGGTTATATGAGGATTAGCTGCTTTCACATCAGCAAATGCTCCGCCCACAGGGTCGCAAAGAACACAGCAAACACTTGCTAACCTTCTATGTTGTATAATGGTGTATTGATAGAAAGCAAGAGAGAAAACAAACAAATCAGTTTTGCTGTTTGGCAAAGCTATGAATGGATACAGAACTGTATGTGCTAGCAAACCCCCACATTCCTTTCAATAAAACCCCAGTCCTAACCACACCTTACAACTTTACTTATGTGGCCTATGAAAAACTTGGGTGAATTATTGCTTGAGTTCTACCTGGCCCATTTTACTTTTTAACAAATCTGTTCTCAGCTGTATTTACAATAACATGTTCCTTTTGTGCACAGTATCCTTATAGGAGAGACTCATGAAAAAAAATGAAGAGGACAATGACAAAAGAACTATTGGATTCAAATAAACACTCAGTGGGTGTTCAACTAATTTGGAAGACTAAGGAGCTTATTTTAGCTAATGAGGAAAAACAGTCATGGAGAAACATGAATGAGAAAAGAAATGATAAGAAATAAATTCAGACAAGTCAGTGAACAGGCTACATAGGCAAGGGAGTATGCTGTGATGGGGAGAGGTGTTTTATTGTGAGCACTGTCGAGTGATGTGAGCAATAAGGGTACTTCTTTTATTTATGATTAAAGTGGAGCTCTCTTTTTACACTGCGCATGGGCAAAATTGAAAGGAAATGAAGGAAAAAAGAGGAAACCAGTAAACAGGAGAGTCCATGAGTAATCTAAACGACACAAATAAAGGACTTGTTTGTAGTTTTATACATGTTGGAAAGTGCATATAATTATTGTGCTATTTGGATTTTAGGATGGGGGGGGATAGAATTGCTCAGGTCTTGAATTTGAAGAGTAAAGAGTAACTATAGAGGTAAGGAGGCATTTGGTTCAAATAACAGCGTGAACATCAGTAAGATTTAGAGATGAAGACAGAGCTATATTTAATTTGAACAAGTACAAGCAAATTACTTCTCACTTTGTGAGGGTAAGGCATAAACTACATATGCTCATAGAGATACTGCTTAGTCACAGAGAGATTTAAGGATGACACAATGTAAAAAACACACATGTGGAAGCATACATTTCAGAATTTTCAATCTAAGTTTCATGTTCACAGTACAAATCTGGATGAGAATTTTATGAGGTGAGTATATGTAGGGAATGAAAAAGGTCAGCACTGACTGTAACACCAGCTCCAAGGGATCTGACACACAGACAAACACACATACATACACACACACACACACACAGAGAGAGAGAGAGAGAGAGAAAACAAGAGAGAGAGAACCAGAGAGAGACCCAGAGAGAGAAAGAAAGACAGAGACAGATAGAGACAGAGAGGACACACACATAGCACACAACACTAAACAATAATTAATAACAAGTAAACAAATAATCTTTTAAAAATATTCCTAACACTGAGATGATGCTATATGAGTGAATGAAGGGAATATTTAAGCAGTGGATGTTTCTAGATGAAAATCGTAGGTGATGTTAAAAGACTGAATTAGATATTAAAAGGTCGATAGTGAAACAATGAAGAAAACACTGAGAAATAGTTATTTTTGAGCAACTTATCTATACATGGTCACACAAAATTGTAGCTGTCAAAGGAGGGGATATTAAATCATATGGCACACTTTGTTAAGAGTTAACTGTTATTAGAATATGTTTTACTTAATTATTCTACTAAAATATAATGTTATCTTTACTTTCCTAGCACATCCCTCTCTACCTATCCCATGTTTAACCACACCATGCTTTTCTTTAATTCAAGAGGTCCTCTTATTTAGCCATGGTTACTTGTGCATGTAAATAAAACCTCCTGGGCTTATTGAATATTTCCTGCATGTATATGCTTCCAGGGCTCAATAGTGAGTAACCAACGAGGGTGCTCATATCCATAGAACACTAACTGTATTTTTAACTCTTGGCAGAAAACCACCTAGTCAAGATCGGTACATTTATTTATAACTATCACTTTCAAAATATTTTTGAAAAGTCTCAGATGCATTTAATTTGGGTCAAAAGTTTGCATTGGTGTCTAGAATTACAGAATCATAACAGCAAACTTGTAGCACTCTTTCTGACTTCTTTCAAAGACCCCAAATCTCCAATTTTTAGTTATGTTTAGAATACTCAAAATAGGAGATATAAATGTTATTCTTAAATTTTTTCTTTTTGATATCACAGATATCAACCAATAAGAGCTTTATTTTATTATGTGCCATACAATACAAATGACTTAAGACTTGTGTTATTGTTTCACAACATTTATTTTCATCTGCTTATGGAATGGTGTTGTATTAGTTTGGGTTCTCTAGAGTCACAGAACATATGGACAGTCTCTATATAGTTAGGGAACTTGTTGATGACTTACAATCTATAGTCCAACTCTTCAACATTGGTCCGCAGCAGCTGTGATGGAAGTCCAAGGATCTAGCAGTTGCTCAGTCCCACGAGGCAAGCAGGCAAGGACGAGTGAGTGAGTCTTCCTTCTTTCAATGTCCTTATATAGATCTCCAGCAGAGGGTGTGGCCCAGATTAAAAATGTGTACCTCCATGCCTTTAATCCCAGATGATCTTGAACTTAGAGATCTCCTTGTCTTAATCTTCTGGAATTTATAGCCATTGTGCTTCAAGATCTCCATGCCAAGATACATGTCCCTGAGCCTCCAGATTAGGATCATAGTTGAGCCTTCCAATTCTAGATTGTAGTTCATTCCAGATATAGTCAAGTTGACAACCAGGAATAGCCACTACAGGTGTACTCATAAATAAAACCAAAAAGATGTAAAATCTAGATGATTGTGTTTAACAAAAAAAAAAAAAATTGTGCACGTTTAACTCAAGGTTGGTAGTGCAAATGATAAGCTTAGCTACCAAGGAAGGTGAAGAAGGAGAATCATAAGATCAAGGCCTATCTGGTTGAGACCAAGAGTTACTCCAGAACAAGTTGAGTAATTTTGAAGTGAGTGCTTAGCAGGTCAACTTAATAAAACCAAAACAAAGCAAACAACAGCATACACACACACACACACACACACACTCACACATGCACACACACACACAGAGATACAAGCACATATGCAATACTCACACATACACACAAATATGCATATATAAAGTGAGAATCAAAGAGATAAGAACCTACCGGGGTTCTAAATGCAGAACTCATCACCCTAGACTGTAAGGCTTTACTATTCTAAGGTCTCTTACTTAAGAGTTCTGTTGTTGTGATAAAATACCATAACCAAAACCAACTTGGGAAAGAAAAGATGTTTTCTAGCTTACAACTCCATGTAACTCTCCATCATTGAAGCAAATCAGGAGGAAACCAAGTTGTTGGTCTTATCTCTTTCATTCTTTGTGTCAATACATCTTAAGGAATCTCTCTCTCTCTCTCTCCTCTCTCTCTCTCTCTCTCTCTCTCTCTCTCTCTCTCTCTCTCTCTCTCTCTCATTTCACAAAAAAAAGACATCATACTTGCAATGTAACATCATCTAATGGATTTGGTTGTTCCTTCTTTTTTCTTTTCAGATGTTCTTTTTTTTTATTCGATAAATTTTTTATTTACATCTGAAATAATTTCCCCTTTTCTAGACCCCCATTCCCCAAAAGTCCCATCAGCTCCCTTCTGTCCCACTGTTTTCCCACCCAACCCTTCCCACTTCCCTGTTCTGGTTTTGCCCTATACTGCTTCACTGAGTCTTTCTAGAACAAGAGGCCACTCCTCCGCTCTTCTTGTACCTCATTTGATGCATGGATTATGTTTTTGGTATTCCAGTTTTCTAGGTTAATATCCACTTATTAGTGAGTGCATACCATGATTCATTTTTGCGTCTGGGTTACCTCACTTAGTATGATGTTCTCCAGCTCTATCCATTTGCCTAAGAATTACATGAATTCATCATTTCTAGTGGCTGAATAGTACTCCATTGTGTATATATACCACATTTTTTGCATCCACTCTTCTGTTGAGGGATACCTGGGTTCTTTCCAGCTTCTGGCAAATATAAATAGGGCTGCTATGAACATAGTGGAACATGTATCCTTATTACATGCTGGGGAATCTTCTGGGTATATGCCCAGGAGTGGTATAGCAGGATCTTCGGGAAGTGAGGTGCCCAGCTTTCTGAGGAACCACCAGACTGATTTCCAAAGTGGTTGTACCAATTTGCAACCCCACCAGCAGTGGAGGAGTGTTCCTCTTCCTCCACATCCTCGCCAACATCTGCTGTCTCCTGAATTTTTAATCTTAGCCATTCTTACTGGTGTAAGGTGAAATTGCAGGGTTGTTTTTATTTGCATTTCCCTAGTGACTAATGAAGTTGAGCATTTTTTAAGATGCTTCTCCGCCATCCGTAGTTCTTCAGGTGAAAATTCTTTGTTTAACTCTGTACTCCATTTTTTTAATAGGGTTATTTGGTTTTCTGTAGTCTAAAAATTACAAAGTTTCTGTAAGGCAAAGGACACCATCAAAAGGGCAAATCAGCAACCAACAAATTGGGAAAAGATCTTCACCAACCCTATATCAGATAGAGGGCTAATATCCAATATATATAAAGAACTCAAGAAGTTGGTTGTTCCTTCTTTTAGTAAAAGTAAATGAGTTTTTCTCAAGAATCTTGTAGTCAAGAACCCACCACAGCACTAATGGCATTAAATTAGTTTTAATTACCCACAGTATATGTGAAACTGGACATCACTGAGGAGAGTAACCAGATATAAATGCTGCTGTTCCTATACAGTAAAGCCAACTGTATGCAAGGCATTTGAGTCCCACCTGGAGTTGGATTTCCCCTGTATTTTGTCTCAGTCAATTATAATTACATCATATTCAAACTGATCTAAGAGTGCTATACTCAAGCTGTAAAATGACTTAGGTTTGACACAGCAGATGGCAATAGAATTTAGTATTTTAGTTGCCATCATTTCTGTATGCTTGAAAGTTATCTTAAAGTGTGTCAAGCTACAGTAATAGAAGAATCATAGTCAGAGAAAGTGACCAAGCAGCTTCCTTTTCCCTCCTCTGGTTGTACCTGACTTAATTCTTTAAAATGGCTATATTTTATCAGATAGTTTTCGTGTTCTATTTTGTACTGAGTTCCAAGGACGGAAGAAGCTAGGGTTCTACGTCAGAATGGACTCAAAACTGACAAGGCAGAGGAGAGGCTGGAAATTGCAGTGCAATGTACACAATGACCTCACTCTGTGATAGATAGCTGGGTGTCTGGGAGGTCAAAACCAGTACATTCTTTCATTCTTTATCTTCCAAGGAAATGTTATACCTCATGATCAGGTTGACTTTAAGAATGTTCAGAGGCAGCATTATGTTATCAAAATGGTTTGCTTTATTTTTTATGTTTGTACAGCTAAGAAAATTAGCACAGCAGAGCAAGGTGACTGGAGTATAGGGCAAATTATTGTATATCATATGAATGACAAATGCTAAGGGACTCAGAGGCTCTAGACTCAATAATGGAAACATAATTCCCTTGATTGGGTTAGTATTTTCTGTCTATGTGCATTAAATTATCACCCTGTGACATATAAACATGTACAATGTAGGTTATTCTTACCTTAGAAATTTTTGAACATGTGTAAATATAAGCAAGAATAATAACTAACATGTTAATAACAAATACCAGAGCACTTAATGTATGCCACACAATTTCCTTAACTACCAATTAGAGGCAATGATATAAGACCAGTGCTTCATTAGACATGGAACTGGTAAGGATACATGAAGAGAAGTCATTTTACCATGATGATAAAGCTACACCAGAATTGCTGTAGCCCAACTTACAGCCTTGGAGTCCAAACTCTGTTGCTTTGCCCTGACTGCTAAAAATAGAGCTAGCAATGAGATACCACTCACTATTTATGAGGAATCAATAAAATAACTGAGGTGTGCTCGTTTTCAAATTTGGTACTCTGGGAGGATCAGATCTTTTGAGTGCCCTGGATAGATCATTTAAATGTTTATAATAGATGAAATATTTCTCCCATACAAATTTTATATGATTCCAAATGATAGACATAAAAGCAAAATATCAAAGTAGTAGAAGAAAGAATTTGCTTAATAATAAAACAAATCCACTTATTTAAATGTATTCCACCATTTGGCAAGAAATATACTCCAAAGGATGAACATTGTTGAATCATGTACTATTCCCTGCAACAATATAACTGAGCTAGATCCATTCCTTTCAGTGTAGAATTTTTTTTAAATATAGATTAAATAAAATAAAATTACATTCTATGTATAATTAAGAAAGCTTCACCTAAAACAGAAATAGCAAGAAAGTAAATATAATAGTTTTGGTCATACTACAGTCATAAAAGAGGCAGAAGAATGTATGAGAAGACTAGTATTTAGACAAAATAAAATGAACAAAAACCAAAAACCAACCAAACCAACAATACACAAAAATCCCCCAAAACTATGTATATGATTATTGACAATATGACTTGTATTTTGTCTTATTTTCTTGTTTACAAAGTCTAAAAAGTCCTTGACAGTGTAAAAAATAACAGTGTCTTTTTTGCATACATATCAGCAGATTAGATATATGGGTCTTCTTCAGAATCTTGTACATGCTAAATGATATTTTTCTCAAGTTATATAAAATAATATCACAGGTAATTATAAATTCAGTAATGCAAATAAAGCATACTTATTGATACAGAGATGTAATTGGTTTCATCACCTTATTATTAAATCCCTTTCTCCAATTTCTAAGGTGAGTTTTTACATATGGAAAAAGTGCTAATCACAGGAAAGCCACCACTGTTAATATGGCAATACATATATTTTCCCATTTTGTTCCTCAATTCTTTCTTTCCCTCTACTAAAGACTTGAGCTGTTCCTGGTCAGCAAAATGATATTGGCATTGCCTCATAATCAGGTGTCTTCATTTTCAACCAATCTGAAAATAACCTGTGTTTTCACAAAGTCAAAACTTACAGGAATGTATTTGGCATAGTTTTACAAATTCAAGAAATCTAAGTGGAATGCATGAATAATCCACTGACATGGTTTGAGCCCTTCCAACCTTAATCCCTAAAGCAAAAGCTTTAGGAAGTGTGACATTTCAGAGGGAGTTAGGTCAAGACTGCTCTACCTTCATGAATGGATTAATGTATTAATGTTGCTATTTTTTAAAAAAGCAGTTCAAAAGTGAATTCACTCTGGCCACCTCCTATGTTTTGTGAGAACAATGGAGTTGCTTTCTCTTGCCCTTCTGCTATATCAGTAGGCAATAAGAAAATACACAGCGAATGCCAGCACCTTAAGGTTGGCCTGGGAGACTCTAGAGACATGAAGGAGTAAAGGACAGGGCTGGCTTTGTAGATGAACTTAGCATATTTCCTAATAGCACAAAACAGAAACAGACAACCTCAGAAACCTTAACTCTTGGCATACGAAAAGTTGTGCTTTATATACATAGCTACAAAACACAGTTAAAGAAGATGGAGCAGGAAGGAGAAAGGAATACCTTTGTTAAACAACCAGGACAGTCCAGACTTTCTTTTTGGAACCTTTATTTTACAGGTGGTATAAAGAAAATGCATTAACTAAGTTGACGATTTTCCCTCCAAATAAACAAACCCTCAGATTTCATTTTTTTCTCCTGAATTCAGAACGATAAACAGTTTTGTTTAATATAATGTATGTGGACCTTATCTGCATTCATGTGGAGTGGATCAAGGGCACATAGGAGACTGTGTCAGCGCTCCCTTATATTGCTTCTTCCTGAGGTGCTAAGCCATCCTTCATCATAAAAAGATCATAATTATTTCTAGATTTCTTCACTGCTGCATGACTCACAAACATACCCAGACACTGGTGTCATATATATTTTATTAAAACCTCACCAAGCTTCAGCAAAGATAACCTCCAGAATTCTTTTATTTATTTATTCATACCTCCATATTCAGCAAAGATAACCTCCAGAATTCTTATTTATTTATTCATAGCTCCAGAATTTTTTTATTTCTGTTTATCCACAATGGGTGAAAGCAGCATGCAAAATAAATGAAGAATGATACCGCAAATGTCTTTAGAGAGATATTAGAAGAGAGTCAGCAGAGAGGGTTATGAAAGTTGCATGAGCCATATATTATCTATGCATATGCTACGATGGTCAGAACATTTAGTATGTCATGCTCCATACCAGCCCCAAATAAAATATTTGTTAAATAAATGACGTTCAAGCTTGGGATAGGAGGGTACTTTCTGACTTTATTGTTATTTTTATAAATGAGCATGCCTCTGAACATCCTATTCCCATGAAACCTCTCAGCATATTTTCATAATCATTTGAAACTAGCCCTCTATACTTGAAACTAGATGTCTTCGATATATATAAGCCCTAACATTATTGTGGGAACTTGAATAGTGTTCTATTTCTTAATGACATTCGTATTTCTTTTGTCAAAGTGTTACTATTGTACATTGAAGTTGAAGATAGAGAATAAAGTGTTTTAAGACTAGGTCAATAAGTTCAAACAGCAGCATATTTTAAAAGTGTCCAGAAACTCTTTCTCTGAGTGCAGGAGTCATGTGGTGAATTAGAAGATCTAGAGGCACTCTTTCACACAGGCATGTTTTTCCTAATTAACATGAGTCAGGCAGGAATGAAGGGTAATACAGGATGATATCTCAGACAATGCACTGGAGAGGCTATTAAGAGAGCACTAGGTTAGCAAATGTACAGATTTGCTCACAGTTATTTTATTTAATTTTATGTATGTCTTTGGTCCCTCCATAAATAGAATGGATAGGATTTTATTTAAAAAATAATGGAAGGTCATAGCTGGAAGAACATTAGACATAATTTATTCTACTATGTTTATTTATGAAGATGAGGGCACTAGTTCAAAAGGTTGAGGAAATTTCTGCTGTCCATATAGCAAAGGAGAGATGCTACAGGGAGGAACCTCTCCTGTTCCCCATGGTCAGCTCTTCCATTGTATTTTGTGCTATGAAATAAATGACTTAGCAAGTAAACATTAAAAAACAATTTTAAATATTTTACCAGAAAATTAGAGATTATAATAGACTAAAATGGCAAGGTTTTGAATATCTCATTTTTTTTTAATGAAATCAATTGTTCTTTGTGGGATGTGTAAAGTCATAGTGTCATATGGTAGCCTCAGTGGTAAAAACTGCAATCAAGCCTAAATGTTTCTCATTTCAGTGCAAGGTTGCTCTTCTTATTAAAGGACTTTGGAGCACTTAATTACTGACCCTGAAATATTTTTTCTTTGTTCTTGTTTGGATACATCAGATGATAGTAATTCCAAATTGTTATGGTGGTTGTGTGCAAAGGATGTATTTAACACTTTCTAGAACAAGCTTGTCCTTACTATATATTAGCATCTGATATTGTAATGTATAGTAATTACAATAATAAAAGGAAAAGTTTTGTTGTTGTACTGAACTGAGATTTGGAGCATTGGGTTGACAATTTATTATATTAACAGTGAGAAGACATAAGAAGACACTGGTCAATTCTCATGCAATAAATAAAGAAATACAAAAGTATTCACAGTCTTCCTGGCTTCAGAACACATAGCCAGATGGCCTGTTTTGACATATTGGATTTCAAATCCTTCTGCAGTCTTGTAAAATTCAGTCAAATGAAAACCACATTGTAAGTCATGGTACACGGAATCAAACATTTGGCCAAAACTGAAATGCATGTGGTGGTTCATGGTAAATAATACTAGAAAACAACTGCTCCTAGATGGAGGGATTTCTTCTGCACAAAATTACTAAGCTACATCTTTTGACAGGCTGTTATCTGGCCTATAGGTAAATTCACTCGCCATGTATATAACCCTTATATACGGATTGGCCATCTACCTAATAAACATCCTACACCTGCTATCTACTAACATGTGCACTGGGGGAAATACGTCAAAATTTTTCTAATTCACTCTAAAAGTACGTATATCAGCTAGGACATAGATTTTAAGCTTGGCATATCCTGGAAAAATTATCCACTAGGATAATTAATGTTAATGCTACATTAGTCAGAATACCATCATTCCAGGCTTTTAGGTTTTGTTTAAGACCTACTTAAATGTTAGAAATGTCTTTCCACTAAGGCTGTTCAAGTGTGTAAGACTCATGGTCCATAATCACAGACAAGGTGTCATTTGTATTTACGTGCAGGGAGAGCTAGAAATGCTGATCTTGAAACATTCAGCAGGGCCCTCTCTCCCTCCCTTCCTCCCTCTCTTTTAGCTAGTGTTGGCATGTATTTTTAACTCAAGGGATATACAGAATAATTTGTGCAAATTTAAAAGGTAAAGGCTATTTTGTCGCAAATTATGCATTAGTTAATAAGAGGGGGAGAGAAGAGCCCACCAAGCATAAAAATACTAAATAATTCTTTCAGTGAAATTGTTTTATTCAGTTTGAAATGAAGGTATTTACCAAAAGGAGATGTAGACTAAAGGAGTTTTATGATTAAATGTGCATTACAGCATTAATATTTTGCAATGACATATATTTTCCTGTGATGATAGTTAACTTTATCACTTTTGTAACTAATTTTGCTCTTTAATGCTAAGATATGTTTTAGAAAGAAAATATCCATTGTGTTTTTCCTTCAGCACCAGAACAACTATGTTTAAAGAATTTTATAAGAACAATTTGTTTCTCTTTGTCTTCAATTTGCATGTCTTTCACAATTTCTATTTGAAAATACTTTCTATATCACAAAATAAATATCTAGATATTATTTTCTCTGAGAAATTGTTTTAGTTTTCAGATAATTGGAGGGTGTGGTCATGGGCCTTTCTTTATAATTTCATATTCTATCTATGAGTGGTTGAGAACACCCCAGCCTAACAAGAGAGACATAAGAAACCAGAGGAAAGCTAGACTGTACAACATAGAGGAGGGAAGGCAGATGGTTCTGAGAACAGAGAAAAGTCTTGTAGCAAACAGCACAGTGTGGCGAAGTTAGACTTGCACTCACAGGGCAGTCTTAAATGCAATCCACACCTGAAATTGAGTGTCTTCCTCATTCTTTTCTGAGAAGCACATAAAGATGGGTAGTTGGCAAGCCTGTGCACATTTTCTCTTTTGTCTGAGCCTCCCTCAGGGTCTAAATAGTCATGTCAGTTCACCCTTAAACTTTGAAATGCATTTAATTCAATCTATGGGCCCCATCTCACACACATCCATACCAGATTTTCTGCTCTCCCACTGCTCCACAAAGGGTGACAGGAGCCTTAAGTTTGTTCTCTGGAAGGATGGGTGGAACGGTCTCTCAATTTCCGTTCATTAGATTTCCTCACATTTAGAGCTCTCTCCTGGGATTTATAAACATGATTTTGTAGGGTATCCACCTTATTCTCATCAGTGAGATAGGAATAATTCTCCAGTGGCTTTGTACACTGAGAAGCAGGGAAAGTCAGCCTGGCCATTATTCATAGAAAGCTTCTATAGATTTGGAAAAAGTGCAGAGAGAAGAAATGATACAATCTTCCACCACAGAGGACTTTCCTGCGGTGGGTGATAAAAATGGAGCCTAATTATGATTGTCCAATTAGTATCTGAGACAATTTGAGCCTGGGAGGATAGTCACATACCTCAGGTCTTCTTGAGTTTTGGGGTGAGTTTTTTATTACTTCTCTTATTTTTGTGATTAGGACATAATCTGATCAGATTCTGTTCCTTTTCCCTACTCCAAATCCTCCCATATGCTCCTCCTAATGTCAGAAGCAACCTTCATAAAATTGCACAGATTTATGTATAAATTGAGAGTCCATAAATTTGAGGGAGAGTAGAAAAATGTGTATGGAATGGTTAGCAGAGAGGAAAGGGAAAGGAGAAATGTTGTAGTTAAAACACAGTCTCAAAAGAAAAATTAAATGAGGAAGGCCCTAGATGCTCCAACATGGATGGGGACAGCTATGAGGCTGTCCACCTATGTTAAGCTCAAAGTTTAAAGATCTTGGATCAAGAGACCCCATTCTTTTAGTACATGCCAGTGTTTTCTTCTACACGCCATGAGGCTCCCAACATTCGAATAGGCAAACAATTATCTAAGAATTGAGCTATACAAACTTTTCCAACTACCTTTTGGGTTTATATGGCAGCATATATCTTATAATCAAACTAAAAAGAACACGATAGATTGTCTATCTGAAAGAGTTTAAAGGCATCTTTGCTCATAAAGAGCTTGGATACTTTAATCTTATAGATTCCAGAGGTTTTTGATATCTATTTTCTGTGTTAAAAGAATGTTACAAACTGTAGGTCATGTGTGTGTGTGTGTGTGTGTGTGTGTGTGTTTTCGCTCCAAATTAAGAATCTTCCCGATTTAATGTGGTGTGGACACTGGCATGTCCTAAAAGAATGGGGACTCTTCCTCACTTCCTGCTCTGCTTGGGTACATTCTCTGATTCAGAAAAATTACCTCAGGTCTTTCCTTTGTATTTTTTGGTATTCTAGACACTCCTTCAGAGCCTAAAATGGAGATTCACTTATAGACATTCTGTAAGTGGAGAAATTTCATTCAGTAGCTACTGAAACAAACTGCACATATGATGGAACGTTCTGAAATAGTATGGGGTTTCTCCCTACCAGCAAGAAGAAAAGGATTCTGCAGGAGAGGCTGCATGCTCAGTGTCCTCTTCGATTCCAACTCAGGTTTGCCAGTGCTATCTAGAGACTAGCAGATACCACAAATAAAGGATTCAGCCCTTGGGTTGAGCCTCTCCCCCCAGTTCCTGACACACATACACACATATTTTACAAGTTAAATGAAAGTGCCAGATTGTTGTATCTGTGTTATGTAATTTAGAGTCCTTTAAACAACATGATTATTTTCCTGATTAGCTCACAAAACTTTCCGAAACATTTATGTTTGCATTTGTGAATTTGTGACAAAGGTTCAGGGGGAAGAAAATAGATGAAGAAATGGATGAAGTGAGATAACAGGGAAAATGTTGCACTTCCATATTTGGGAAAGGTAAATTAAATGTACTCTGTATCAAAAGGTTAAATGAGGAAAATATTCATCTTTCAAGAGATTTGTAACGATACCAACTTGCAAAAATCCCTCCACAGTTGACATGTTTCTGGGATCAAAATATATGCTTAAGGTTACATCCTGTTCTTAAAAACATCCTTTAATTATTAGATGTTCCATTTTGAATTAGCCAACAAGTTAAAGAGGTAGGCCAAACTCTGACCCCTTATAGTGAGGCAGAGAATCCTTTGTGATTAGAATACATATTTAATTTGCAAAAAGGGCACCTGTTCATCATTCTGTGGAAGAATATATTTTTGTTGTTACAAAATATTTGGAATGTGTTGTCATTTTATTTTTTTTTTTTGGAAGACAGGACCCATTTCTTTTTCTTTTTTTTTTTAATTTTTTTATTCGATATAATTATTTACATTTCAAATGATTTCCACTTTTCTAGCCCCCCCACTCCCTGAAAGTCCCATAAGCCCCCTTCTCTTCCCCTGTCCTCCCACCCACCCCTTCCCACTACCCCGTTCTGGTTTTGCCGAATACTGTTTCACTGAGTCTTTCCAGAACCAGGGGCCACTCCTCCTTTCTTCTTGTACCTCATTTGATGTGTGGATTATGTTTTGGGTATTCCAGTTTTCTAGGTTAATCTCCACTTATTAGTGAGTGCATACCATGATTCACCTTTTGAGTCTGGGTTACCTCACTTAGTATGATGTTCTCTAGCTCCATCCATTTGCCTAAGAATTTCATGAATTCATTGTTTCTAATGGCTGAATAGTACTCCATTGTGTAGATATACCACATTTTCTGCATCCACTCTTCTGTTGGGTTCTTTCCAGCATCTGGCAATTATAAATAGGGCTGCTATGAACATAGTAGAGCATGTATCCTTATTACATGGTGGGGAGTCTTCTGGGTATATGCCCAGGAGTGGTATAGCAGGATCTTCTGGAAGTGAGGTGCCCAGTTTTCGGAGGAACCGCCAGACTGATTTCCAGAGTGGTTGTATCAATTTGCAACCCCACCAGCAGTGGAGGAGTGTTCCTGTTTCTCCACACCCTCTCCAACACCTGCTGTCTCCTGAATTTTAAATCTTAGCCATTCTGACTGGTGTAAGATGAAATCTTAGGGTTGTTTTGATTTGCATTTCCCTAATGACTAATGAAGTTGAGCATTTTTTAAGATGCTTCTCCGCCATCCGAAGTTCTTCAGGTGAGAATTCTTTGTTTAACTCTGTACCCCATTTTTAATAGGGTTTTTCGGTTTTCTGGAGTCTAACTTCTTGAGTTCTTTATATATATTGGATATTAGCCCTCTATCTGATGTAGGATTGGTGAAGATCTTTTCCCAATTTGTTGGTTGCCGATTTGGACGGGACGCATTTCTAACCATTCTAAGTGGCATCCTCCAGAAAGATCAGCAATCTCTGACAACTTTTCTTCTTCGTAATGTTGCTGTAATGATAATAAAAATAATAATAATTATTATTATAAATAGTAATTATAATTATCATTATTATTATCATCATTATCCTAATTTGCTTTCTGAGACCTTTTTAAACTTTCTTCTTTTGATTTTACATGGAGACTTCTTTGATGAAATGTGTTTGCTATTAGACTGAATTAGAAAAACAATGAGAAAACTAAAAATTGATTTTTTGAGGTTTTTTTTTTATTCGATATAATTTTTTATTTACATTTCAAATGATTTCCCCTTTTCTAGCCCCCCACTCCCCGAAAGTCCTGTAACCCCCCTTCCCTCCCCCTGTCCTCACACCCACCCCTTCTCACTTCCCCGTTCTGGTTTTGCCGAATACTGCTTCACTGAGTCTTTCCAGAACAAGGGGAGACTCCTCCTTTCTTCTTGTACCTGATTTGATGTGTGGATTATGTTTTGGGTATTCCAGTTTTCTAGGTTAATATCCACTTATTAGTGAGTGCATACCATGATTCATCTTTTGAGTCTGGGTTACCTCACTTAGTATGATGTTCTCTAGCTCCATCCATTTGCTTAAGAATTTCATGAATTCATTGTTTCTAATGGCTGAATAGTACTCCATTGTGTAGATATACCACATTTTTTGCATCCACTCTTCTGTTGAGGGATACCTGGGTACTTTGCAGCATCTGGCAATTATAAATAGGGCTGCTATGAACACAGTAGAGCATGCATCCTTATTACATGGTGGGGAATCCTCTGGGTATATGCCCAGGAGTGGTATAGCAGGATCTTCTGGAAGTGAGGTGCCCAGTTTTCTGAGGAACCACCAGACTGCTTTCCAGAGTGGTTGTACCAATTTTCAACCCCACCAGCAGTGGAGGAATGTTCCTCTTTCTCCACACCCTCTCCAACACCTGCTGTCTCCTGAATTTTTAATCTTATCCATTCTGACTGGTGTAAGGTGAAATCTCAGGGTTGTTTTGATTTGCATTTCCCTAATGACTAATGAAGTTGAGCACTTTTTAAGATGCTTCTCTGCCATCCGAAGTTCTTCAGGTGAGAATTCTTTGTTTAACTCTGTACCCCATTTTTTAATAGGGTTGTTTATTTTTCTGGAGTCTAACTTCTTGAGTTCTTTATATATATTGGATATTAGCCCTCTATCTGATGTAGGATTGGTGAAGATCTTTTCCCAATGTGTTGGTTGCCGATTTGTCCTCTTGATGGTGTCCTTTGCCTTACAGAAACTCTGTAAATTTATGAGGTCCCATTTGTCAATTCTTGATCTTAGAGCATACGCTATTGGTGTTCTGTTCAGGAACTTTCCCCCTGTACCAATGTCCTCAAGGGTCTTCCCCAGTTCCTTTTCTACTAGCTTCAGAGTGTCTGGCTTTATGTGGAGGTCCTTGATCCATTTGGACTTGAGCTTAGTACAAGGAGACAAGGATGGATCAATTCACATTCTTCTGCATGCTTGAACCAGCACCATTTGTTGAAAAGGCTATCTTTTTTCCATTGGATGTTTTCAGCCTCTTTGTCGAGGATCAAGTGGCCATAGTTGTGTGGGTTCATTTCTGGATCTTCAATCCTGTTCCATTGATCCTCCTGCCTGTCACTGTACCAATACCATGCAGTTTTTAACACTATTGCTCTGTAGTATTGCTTGAGGTCAGGGATACTGATTCCCCCAGACTTTCTTTTGATGCTGAGAATAGTTTTAGCTATCCTGGGTCTAAACTTCATAGAAAAATATTTAGCAGAGATTATTTCTAGAATATTAAAGTTCTGCGACATCTCTGAGACAGGGTAGGTCAGATAATAGTTTTAAGGACATTTATAGGCAAAAATTCTTTTGAGTGTTCCTGACTCACTTGGAAGCGTAATTTATAAGTCACATGCCACATACAAAAAACAAATATGTTTGTTATAATGATCACTATTGTCTATCTTTTCTTTTAGTGATCCTTGAATACATTCTGCTCCCATCTTCCCTGAGACATCAGCATCTTCCCTGTGAAGTGTCTCTTTAAAACACTGTCTTTTCAATTCTGGTTTTTCTCCTCTTCCGTGACTCTTTCTAAGCAAGGCCACCGCACAGCCTAAACATGATTCATTCACATCTCTTCTGAGACATTTTCTTCAGGGATGTCTCTCATTTTCTTTTCTTTAGTTTTTCATTTATTAATAGATTGTATCCATATCCATGACTCTGTCTGCTGTGTCTCTACAACCTTCCTGAAGTCGTTCTCTATTCCTAGAACCCATGAATCACAGAACCTGTCACCATAGCCTTGTTGATCTGCTTCAATGTGAATCTTATCTTCTTCATACACAGGATTAACTGTTTATCTCCTCTTGCTCATGCCTTCTGTTCTAGTTTCTACATTAACTAAACATAACCTAAATCAATTCACTTGCTAGATTCTGTAGTCTATATCAGAAGTGTTACCATTTCTGCCTTACATCATCTTCATCTGTACTAATCTGAAACTTCTCAATGTTTTATTTTATTTTAGCAATGTTCCAGATGACATCATGCAAAGATGTTTTTCATTTGACTTTTTTCTCTCCAATATCTTAAAAACTTCTCTCAAGATAAAAATGAAACTAACTTGAGATTTAGCTCTGCTAATAAAATAAACAGACAAAGACAAGTGCACCTGGCAATGTTAAGTATAAACTCATGTTATACTGCTGAGTTTTGAAGAAAAAAGTAATCTCTTTCACATTATTAGAGGATACAGTTGCTAGCCCCCAACAAATGTCATCTTTCTTTCTTTATATCCTATACAGACAATGAATTTAGTTACTATATTGTGACTTATTTTTCCTGTTCATATTCTGAGTTTCTTAAGAGTAACTATTATATTGTCAATCAATGTGCATAAGCTTAAGAATGAATACAACACCGTATGAGTACAACTCAAATGTTAAATTAATTACAAAATACCACCTGTCCAGGACATGTCAGACACAGAGTTAAGCTGCGGCACATTAATTAAGTTAAATTATAATAGATGTCAGAAGTACCAATGTGCACTAAAAAACGCATGTATTGTTATTCACCATTGATTGATTTTAAGTAACTGTAAAGACCAAACTTTTACCACCTGAAATCTTTAGGTGATTTGAATGATATTGAGAGTAAGGAGAAAAATGGAACAACAAAATAAAAATTTGAAAGTATGAAAAAAACAACTTCACTGTAAACTTTGAGGGTGTTGTAATTATAATGCATTTGTGTTGTCTACATGATCATGACAAATTGTTAATATTTAATCTTAGCCCAAAGCTGTCATTGGGAGAAGCAGTCCTTTGATGAAGTATTTTCTTTCCTTCTTTCCTTCCATCCTTCCATCCTTCTGTCCTTTTTCCTTCCTTTAATGTTTCTGTTTGATAGTTTTGGTTTGTTTTTACATTATTGGAAATGTATGCATCTGTGTTATATAAACACATATCAAGACTCAGATGCATAGCACACACCTAAGAAATATATGCAAGAAATTACTACTACATATAGGAAAAGTGCTTTTCATTGAAAAGTAAAGTTTTGTGTAAGTGCCAAAGAAGATGTTGGCATATTTAAAAAGAAATCTGAAGCTAGGTTAGCAGCTCATTTTCCTCAATCTGGAAACTCTGACTGTCTCAGTAAAATCCCATATCAATTTCTCATTTTTGGCTTAATGTGCCTTTTAGAAAGCTTTAAAAGATACATGAGGCTTTAAATTGCAACCTTGGTTCTTCTTATCTTATAGTAGATATAAACATTAACCTTTCTTTCTAACCATATCTAGGTTATATGTGTGTTTTCTTGGTCAAGGCCACTGTTTTCACTTGAAGGACAGTGCCCATCACAACTACAATTTCACCTACAGCAAGTATATTGAGACATACTCACATGCAAACACATGCTTTCATACATAATAAGCATATACAGCATGGGTTGTGTGTGTACATTGGCATACTTATTTCAGAATATTAGCTGCTAGTATCAAATAAATTGAAGTAGAGTCTGAATCATTATAATTTTAACAAAGGGCCAAAGTCTCTAAGAGCAAATTTTTCATCGACAGAATATGGACAATGTTCTTTAGAAATGACTACAAAGTAGTTAAGGACATAGGAAAATTCAAAGCAAGTGGCAGAAACTAATTATTCACTTACTAAAAGTGTTTTTATATCAGTTAATAATTAATTAAGTCCTATGCATTAGTATCTGATATGTCTGGACCAAATGTCTTTGCTATGGTTGTATATATAATGAGTCAATGACAAATTTCCATGGTGGAATGTTTTTATGCAAGTAGGGCGATAATTCTATTTCTTTTGTAAAGTCCTTCCTGTAACTTGAACAGAGACAACAGCACTGGATGGCCACTTTAATGGAGCTTGCTTCTCAAAACTTCCTCTTGCCCCTTGACTAGTTTAATTTCCTGAGACTCAAACATTTCCCTGCCGTGATTGGAAGCCTCACCATTAGCTGGATGAAAATAGACCACATTTCAATCACCATGGCCTATCATGAAACACCTTTTTCAGTTTGTCAGCACTCTGAGTGTTGACAAGGCTAATTGTCCTAAAGCACTGAATTACTCCCTCTGCAGTTGTATTTTTTTTCCTTTCTCCTTTTTTGCATAGATATACACTTCACCCTTAAGATCCTTTGAGGTCATTGTTGATCATTCTTAGAAGTTTAAAGTTATATTTATTTATTCTTTGTATGTATATGCATACACATCCTGGTATGACTGTGAACAGCCAAGGATAACTCACAGTCAATTCAGTCTTTCTAACCTCTGGGTTCTGGGAACTAATGAAGAATTTCATTCTTGGCAGCAAGGAATTTTACCCTCTGAGATGTCTCATCTACCTGATATTTATGTTCTTTTAAACAACATTATAATAACTTTAAAACTTTTACTCTGACAAGATTTGATCATGCTTCTAACAGAGAAAGTCTGTAACAGGTTTTCCCTCTTTACAATTTTTTGATTGCTAAGAAAACACAGTGTGCAGGAAATAAAACAACTGTTTGGAAAGAGAACGTAATGTTTCCTTAAAAAGAAATTTTTTCATTAGCCAGGATTTAATGGTGGCGAGTCTTTGAGAAATATAGTAAATGTTGTGGAAAACAGTACTGTTGATGATTTAACAGAATAGAGTTTGGAGAATTAGTTTGGATTTAATACCTTGTCTACCCTCTGTTTCTCTCCTTTCCACCTTTGTCTTTTCAGCATGATATAAAAAATGTAATGCAGCTTTTGTGTCTTTAACATTCAAACTAATTGTGATTTCCCCCTTTTATACAACTTATTCAACCTACTGTGAAAATGCCAAAAGGAAGAGAAACTTAGAAAAATCAATATATAGGGTATTTTAACTTTTGTTTTACCTGTCCCAATATGACCCCATGGTACTATTAACAAATGAAATTTTTAGAATTAGGCTGAACTTTTATGTGTGTTTTCACTGATATTGTTACTTTGAGCCTTGTGATGGTTAATCTTGATCATAAATTTACTAGATTGAAAAATGCATCAGAAATTACTAAATATATAATTTCAGCATTTATTTGTACTCTTGTACTCTTGGTATATCTTTGAGTACCTTTTCAGAAAGAGTTAAATAAACAGGAAGAGGTGCCTGAAATGGTGGAATGCCACTCTACAGAAGTCTAGAGATACCCATATGAAATAAAGTAGGAAAATGGTTGGTCATTCTACTAGTTACTCCTCTCTCTGTCTCTCTGTCTCTGTCTCTGTCTCTCTCTCTCTTTCTCTCTCTGTCTCTCTCTGTCTCTGTCTTTCTGTCTCTGTTTCTGTCTCTCTGTTTCTCTGTCTGTCTGTCTCACTCTCTGTCTCTCTCTGTCTCTCTGTCTCTGTCTCTGTCTCTGTCTCTCTCTCTCTCTCTCTCCCTCTCTCTCTCTCTCTCTCTCTCTCTCTCTCTGTTTCTCCACCACCCCCTCTGTCATACCTTCCTGCCTACCATGAGGTAGTCACTGGAATATGTTTCCTATACTAGCCCTATCCAGACTCAAGCATAATGTTATAGAGAGATGATCAGCAAGTGTGTCCTTGATAGGACTTTAATGTACTTCCTCCTCCTATGTATTTATTCCTTCCCTACTGCTTTGATGGAAAAAAAAAAAGCTTAATCCACTATCCATCACATGCTCACACAGTGTTGTACTATGCTACCACATACCAAAAGCAACAAGACCAGGTGACTATAGACCTACAGGAAACTGTAGGTCAAAATAGATTCAGATAATTTTTTACATTATTGCAGAGATAAAATAAATGTTGTATTTTTATTGCTTTTGTAACAAATTCTCGCAAGCCCAGTGATTTAAAACAACAAAGCTTATTATGTCTGACTTTGGTAACCCAAAGTCTATGAGCTCAAACACAGAATTGAATTCTTTCTGCAATGTCTTAGGGAAAAATCACTGTCATTTGTCTATTCCATTTTCTGGGAAGCCACCTATACCTAGTAGCTATACTCTTCATGTCTTTATTCATTGAATACTGTAGCATTAACTATCTACAAGAGCCATACTCTCTTAGAAAGCCCTTTGCATTTCTTTTAGGCTACTCTACATTAACAAACATTCCATGTGAAGTTCTATAATTTAATGGTGTCCACAATCTACAATACCTAATTTTCCACATGAAACAATATATTCAGATTCCAGGAGATTGGGATATAGACACTTTTGAAGAAACCAATTTCTCTTCACACAGCTGGAAACTAACCAATGCCTTTCTGTTTCCATAACTATTCAAAGTATTTAAAAAATTTCATTTAATGTCCACGAATTCACACCATTTAGGTGTTATCTCTCTTTTCTCCTCTAAGTTAGAACCCCAGCGTACATGAAATCTCAATTCTAATCCCATAGGCAGAGGCCTTTGCCATCTCTCCAACCCAATAACCTTTTAGTGTTTGCAACATGTATGCAGATTCTAATCATTAAACTGAACTTAAAACATTGAGAGCCAATACCATGTTCTGACACAGAAATTATAACTGAAACATGAGACAGAAAAGTTACCATACTAGTTTATGGCTGTTGCTAAGTTGGACAAGCCTGGCAGGAACATGTATCCAGACTGAGAGATCTTTCTGAGGTGAAATCTAGAAAGTAAGGTGATTGAGTGTGGGATGCTTTCTAGAATCAGAAGATAGGGTTTCACTTTCAAAAGTAAGTATCTATCATAACTAATTAGAAAAACAAACAAAAAATGAAATCAGTTAAGTCCATTTTCTTTGAGCCTGATTGCTTTCCAGGATAGCTTTTGGGATATGTAGGTTGATGTCCTTCTGCATTGTGTAAAAGGATTTAAACTGTCTCTAGACTGTAAATCAGACTGTCAGATGAAATAAACTTCTTTGGCACCTGTATTTAAGATAAAAGAAGAGATCCAAAAAAAAAAAGAAAAGAAAAGAAAAAAAATAAATATATATTTGTTTATAAGAAAAAATAAAACATGTGTAGCATTAAAAACAAAAAGAAGAGATCCATGTATAAGATAATGATGTTGATGTTCTCAGTTTCTGAAGATGTTTGAGAGTTGTGTGCTGTGAAGTAACGTAATGAGTGATGGTAGCAAGTTACATTACACATGGTTTCTTTGAAGTTATGAAATTCAATGTGGGCATTTCATGTATTTTTTTCAATATAGCTCATAATTTTTATGTTTTTTCTAGTCTTTGGCAACTCTCTTATAATTTCCTTTCCAGTGGAAAGAGAGCATAAAATAAGGAAGAAATGTTAACACAAGTTGCTGAAAGATGTATTTCCTATTTTAACGAGATACAGACAACACATTCTGAGTTCAAATCCTGGTTGTTTTTTTTTTGTTGTTGTTTTTTGTTTCAAAGACTAACCCCTACAACGTCCTTAAGCTGCTTAATTCTCAAATAAAGAGATAAGGCAAAATAAGTTAAAACACATAAAAATTCAAGATGATAAATGTGAATCAAAATTTTATTTCAATGTCTACAAACATATTAAGGGAACTGATTAAGTTTTAAATCAGCAGAATAGATTGCTAAGTTAGCCATCACAAAACCCACATAAAGTACGTTTTATGGTACATTTGCTTTTAAATTAGTGTTAGGTTTTCTAAAGAAGCAGGATGAATTTAAATTGAAGAAGTTACTTGTGGTAAGATAGTTACCATGATATATATGGTTTTAATTATATATTGAGGCATCAAAATATAGGATATGCTAAATTTTTGAATCTTTGCTGCTTTCAGATTAAAATAAAATCTTATCTCTACAATATTGAGTATATAGTACAGTCATTAGTGTTAGAAGGAATAATTAGACACTTTTATGTGGAATTTGTAGAGGAATTTGATTTCAGCAACATCGCTGCTCTAGCAAGAGAACATATCAAAAAGTTTAGGTCTTTGTGATCAGACTGGAATACAGACCCGCTATTAACATACATCTTTAAGCCAAACAAGATAAAGTTAGTTTGTAAAAAACGATGTAATCCAGTTTGAAAGTGATGTCTAATTGAGTGACAAATCAGAGAAAGATAACAGAATGAGTTAGAGATAGGCTAAGACTAACTCTCAGAAGAAAAGACAAGAAAGGGAGGCTATGTAGGAGCAGTGCAGGCTGTGAACAGGGAGAGCAAGCAGGTCAGTTAGTGCAGTTTGGGTGAGTTCAAAAAATTCAGTGCAGTTCCATTGAGTTCAGTCCAGAAGAGTTTGGTGCAGTTCAGTTCAGCTCATGTAGTTAATGCAGTCAGTGCAGTTCAGTTGGTGGAATTTAGAGGCAGAATTCCAAGCAGAGCAATTCAAGGAGAAATTGAGAGAAACTAGTTTGAATCCTTCAGCTTGGAAAAGAGTTTTGAGTCAGAACAGCTGAGTTGAACCAACCAGCCAGAATTCAGAAAGAACTACAAAGAGTGAACTAATTCAACAGTAAGCCTAAGGGATGATAATTACATCTTAAAAGTAAAAGTTACTTTTACAGAATAGTCAATATTAGAAATTAATATACAAATTATATGTAAAGGGTAGTCACCAGGCAATATAATTCCAAACCAAAAAAATCAACAACTGATGTGGATATGCAACAACATGCTTTGGTAAAAATCAGATGTGATGGTTAACTTTAAATGGCACTGTGGAAGAATTGTCATAACAGGATAAAAGATCAAATGTTATTGTCCATAATGTTATCTTGAAATAAGAGTAACATTTGAATAAATAGACTTGGAAGACTATCAAATGTCTTCAGGATATGACAAGGCTTTATGGAGTCAAACTTCTTGGATATTATGTTGATTTCATATTTTGGAGGGTTGCCTATAAGATACAAGTGATACAGTCAGACTAAGGCTTGCCTATGACAAGACTGATCCTTGAGCAAGAAGAAAGCCTTACCAACAGAAAGTCTTTGTACTGAAACAGCCAATTTTGGACCTGCCAGCTTCCATAATCATGTGAGTCAATTCCTTAATAAAGTCATGAAACAACTTTTTGAAATAAATCTGAGCAAGAATAGGATGGATGCAGGATTTTAGTGTTTCCTTTTCCCCAGAGAACTCCCCAGTAATACAGAGAAGAAAAGGAGTTATTTACACTCAATAAATACATTAGAAAATGGAGAAATCAGGGGTTTTCTATGTTACAAACTGAGAGCAGGATATGTCTGAAGGAAAATAACCTTCATGTGTGAGACAAAGAAACTAACATCTCTTTAGTTTCCAAAGAAATAATTCTTGCTTCAAATTTCAGTCCTCATAGCTCCCTAAGAAATATTCACTAACACCTTCCATTTTCAAATAACAATAATGAGGCCTGAACAATAGAAAGCAACCAAAAATTTGTTAATTAATATGCAAATTAGAATTTTTAGTAGTCGTTTTAAATCTACTATGCACATCGACTCTAATGTGATTACCCCAGACCCAATTCCTGCCTGAAAGCACTCTTGTCCACTAATCAGATATCTGAATATCCATCTCCTACACATGAACACACTGCTAAATACAAATTACATTCCTAATATATTTCCCAACTGAAGGCCCCTGGCAGATTGTGCACTATCAGTATTTCATGTGATCATGGGTCATGCAAAATTTCACAAATATACGTGGGAGAGTAACATACAAGTATGGTATTTATATAATTATTAAGCATTAGAATCTGCTATGTGATAAGTCAATTACTAAAAATTAATATTTTCTGAATCTTTCATGTCCACATCACTCATACTGGCCTCCTGCAGCATAAAGAAACCTCCAATAGCCCCTCTGTGACTGAATTTTATTGCATCAATGATTTTGTTGCTTGTTGTAACCCAATATGTATGTTAGTATTCCTTAAGGGATAAGTTGTCGTCCGATTTATTAGGTGGAGTACCTTACATGTTTCAATGGTAGGGAAAATTTTTATATTGACATATCCAGAGTTTTTATTGAAGTTATATTAGTCC
The DNA here is from genome assembly GCF_947179515.1 of Apodemus sylvaticus. Lineage (NCBI taxonomy): Eukaryota > Metazoa > Chordata > Mammalia > Rodentia > Muridae > Apodemus > Apodemus sylvaticus. Next base: position 211,617,074 of record NC_067472.1, on the reverse strand, counting down.
TATCTATCAGAGATATGTTAGAAAATCTATAACTTCCACCAAAATGTTGCCCATGTGAGCAATTCAGTTTATGAAGTGTAATCTTCTAAGTCAGGCTTAGAGGCTCGCGATACATTTTTCACCCTATGTGATGTTTAATGATTTTGTCAAAATAAAAACTAATGCACAATTCTATGTTCACATCAAATTATGCCATTTAATTTATAGCTTAGACTGTGAAAAAAGACACCCAGATATGGAGGTATGAGGAGTGGAAAATAACTCTAGTCTATGCAATTCTCTTTCCTCCTTTGACATAAATATTTGTAGCAAATAAGTTATTTGGCTTATTATTACACTGTGAGGCTGTTACAACATAGTAATAACATTGCTTCATTATATCAAACATGTAGATAGATGTCTAGGGTATACTATAGGTCCAAGAATGATATCGAATAAAAAAATATATAAAAAAAAAGAAATGAAACTATATAAAACAAAAAGTAAGAAGGTTGAAAGGTCTTTATCACCTTCCTTAAACTAATCTTAAATTCCATCTTCAGAACTACCGAACAGTAATACCACATATATCCATTTATTGCAACTATCAATGACTATCAAGGAACATTTTTGCAATGGCATATGTGTACTTGCATTTTAAAAATAAGGTTAATTCAATTCCTAGTGTTTTTCTTTGTTTTAAGTATACTATCTAGAGAAATATATATTGCTACATATTATAATAAATGTAAAATCATGGAAATAAAGAAAAATATGGCTTTTCATTTGACAAATATAATTATAAATTTAAGCTTAGGGTACTTATCTAAAAATTAAGTATGCATTAAAAATAAAACAACCTTCAGGATATGAATAATTCTTTTCATTCTCCTGAATAGAAATATGTTACCCTAGGAGTAGGGTACTATTTTCAGTCAACTGGCAGTCTTCTATCTTCATAGTAAGAAACATCTAAAATTAGTGGATAATATATACCAAGGCCTTTCATGTCAGTTGCCCTGTCTTGCACTCCTGCAAATATTTGGTCTTACTACATGGCAATCCCTTGTAGCAATAGTTGTCAGTATGGCTCAAGATCATAGAAGATAACAATTGGTTCAAAGACTGAACCAGAACACCACAATATTTTAGAGACCTTGGGCTCATATTCATGGATATCAGATTTAAGAATTAATGTTTCTTAGCAAACAAATACACACACACACACACACACACACACACACACACAAAACAGCAACTTTACTGGGGGAAAAATCACAGACACATGTCAGATTTAGAATTCATCCCCACAATGTTTATCACAAAATATCAATCCCTTTCTGCATGAAAAACACTATCATTAATCATTTTGTCTTTTGCTCATATACAGCACGTGACTGGAAAAGCAAGGTCTAAATTGAAGTGAAATTTTCATTTTAAATGAAAGCTCTGCTAATGAGCAACACATAGTCTCTAACTAAGAGAAGCCACTTGGCTGTCAGAAAGTAAAGAGGACAGAGGGAGTCTCTAAAGTGCCTGCCCATGAAGATAGTCAAAGCCATTCTGCCTTAGTGAATGCTCTTTGACAGGCCAGTCCTTAAATTTGCATACAAATTACTAGATGTTGACTCTAAGTTGAGGTCTCAAGTCAGCCTTTTTTGACAAGCTTTTGTGAGAACCATTCCACTGGTTCCTAGACCCTGCTTGAAAAGTTAATCCAATTCCTAGACTAACAGAAAAGTGACAGATTGGAAGCTTACCAAATGTATTTCTAATCTATCTTATTATTATACTACCATGTACTTTTTTTTTTTACCAGTAAGTGTTTATTAAGCACCTGTGATGTTTCAGGCACTATAAAGGTTGCTGTGCATTCAGTAATAATTTTTATCCCTGAGATGTTTAAGTTTTGAACAGAAAATATCTATTTTAAGACCCCTACCACAAAGTAAATATAACTTAAATCAATAGTAAAGACTTTAGAAATTAGAAAGACTTGAATTTGAAAGCTGAATATAACCTAATAGCTTTTTAAGTTTAGATGTATTTACAGTTTGAATACTTATTTATGAGGAATTCAGCAATATGTTTATAAAAGTTTCATATAGTATCCTATTGAGTTATGTACAAACTATGTCAATTATTCTTGATAATTTTTCCAATTCTTGAGCTAATCTCAGGATGAATAGGAACCTGTGGAGCCTAATATATTGTAAGAAAACCCATGAGTGACTAGAAAAGCCAAGACCTATAGAGGGACTTTATTCCAGCCACATGGCTGCTTTGGTAAGGGATCACATCCAAAGACCTTCTATATCTGTGTGATCTGGCTGGAATATAGACACACCTTTAATTCCAGCACTCAGAAGAGAGAGACATGCAGTTCTATGACTTCTAGTCAATTCTGTTTAGTCAGTTGAGTTCGGTGCAGTGGAGCTTGTTTCTCAGTTGGGAATTCAGTTACTCAGGAGTCAGTACAGTAAGCACTGTACAGAGGAGATGATTTCATTTTTTGAGTTCATGCCATTCAGTACAGGTCAGCAGAAGCACTTGAAGCCAGAGAATAAGAACCCAGAAGATTAGAACAAATTGCCAGAGTTCATGCAAGGCCAAGAAGAGCAATTCAGTGAGAAGCCAGAGATTAATCAGCTTGGAGAGGGGTTTGAACCAGAACAGCTGATTTGAACCACCTACCCAGAGTTCACAAAGACTTATAAAGGGTCAAATTATTCAGTAGAAAGCCTCCATCGCCCCAATTACATCAGTTGGAAAAAAAGCATACTTTTGCAAGACCAACTAATAATGGAACTGGTGTATACTTAAAGTGGGTGCCTGGCACATATTCTAATTTCCTTCAGAGATCGTTTCTCCTTGCTGTGACAGAATACCTAACAAATTTGTGAAGGACAAGATTATTTTCTTTGGGAGGTATACTTTACCATGAAGGAGAAGGCACATAGCAATGAAAACAGATTCCAGAATTTATTAATCAACAGCATGTGGCTCCTTGCAGACTGGGAAGCAGAGACTTATAGAATAGTAGCAGAGCAATAACCACCCAATTACAACATAGTGGCTTAGTTCCTGTAGCTTGTCCTAAAATCATAGACTTTCCCCAATCTCACAAAGCACTGCTACCACCTGAAGACAAAATGTCTAAACCCTTAATAGGAAGCCTAACAGTCAAATGCATGTTCTGTAAAATGAATGAACGCAAACCCAGGGGGAAACCAAGTCAAATATTAAGTCAGCCCAAGAAAGTATAAAAATGCATATGGTTCCTGAGATACCCCGATTTCCTAATAAATGAGTAAATTATAGTGATACAGTAGGTAATTCAGGCAGTAGGGAGGACCCCAAGCATAGAGAACAATGAAGAAAGGGGAAGAGAAAAAGAAAATGACCTAGTAGTTAGAATAGAGGAAGAAGATTTGGATACTATCACAGCAACTGTCAAACTGCACTAAGACTCCTGCATGATGACATTTTTTATTTTCCAACTTGGTTGCAGTGTGTGGTGGAAAATTATATAAAGGAGGGAGATGATAATCATATCTGAAAATCATGAATGGGGAGAGAAAACTAATACTTATGCTGCAGATGCACACAAATAAGCTTTAGAAATCAGAAAATGAGTTTGGTGGTTACTTTTCCTTTGCTGTACTTTATGCTTGCAAGAGATGTATTCTCAAAGATTTTACAGTGTTCAGAGAAATGAGTAGTTGGACCCAAGCACAGAGGGAGAAAAAGAAAATGCAAGCCTAAAGAAATGTCCATTCCTTATCTAAAGGGAGCTAGAAATCAGTTCTGAACACAAACTGTCATGATTTTCTATAGTCATGAAAATGCTGTCACTTTTTTTAAATTTCTGTTTTGTCAGTGTTTCTTTCCTTACAAGTAATCAGAGTCTAATTCTTAAAAACAAGTGAAAACATGAAGGACCCATATGCTTCTCTATATACAGAAAGGCAAGAAAGAATAACTAAGTGACTTTATTCTGATTGTACCAAATGTGAAAACCTTGAATGGGATTGATCAATGACAAGAGGAAAATACACACACACACACACACACACACACACACACACACACACACACGCATGCATGCTCAGCTCATGGTTATGCACGCACTCACAGGACACACCAAAACCACACCTAACTTATTTCAAGCGTTTAAGGCTATTAGGGAGCAAACCAGAAGCTATATCAGACTTGAGGAGAGACTATTACTAGAAATCTGTTTTCACAGACCTGTAACCTTTGATGATGAGACTTACCAACTAAGGAGCATATTTAAAAAAACAAAACAAAACAAAACAAGATATTCTGGCAGCAACAATTAGTGGTGCATAAATTATACTAGGAAAAAACACTTGAGGTTGTAAGGCTGAACTCCTACTCTTCCCTTCATTTGCCTTTCTGGTCTTAGATGGAGTTCATCATCCAATAGCATTTGAAACAGATTTGCCACATAGCAAAATGTCAACACACTTAGCGACTGTTGGCTGACTTGATGAGCATTTTCACCCAGGTTGTTAATCTTATCATGGTTTCAGATATGGATTTCTATTTTGTATATGCTCCTGTTACTCGTTTTTGACAATCATAGAGAATACCTGGCTTATAGTGACTATACCCCAAATTCCTTTTAACCACTCATGAGTATACAAAAATTGACAAAAGATTAACTCTTAGATTATTTTGATTTTTCTGCTAATGTCTGTCATCAGAAGGAAACAGCAAAGAGGTCATTTTGCTTCTTTCTCCATATAGTAAAACATTAGTAACTCAAGATCCAGTTTCTTTCATGGTTTCCTTTGGGCTTGGTCCAAAACACGAGGAAAAGAGGCTTTATGGATAGTAAAGTGAAATCAGAAGAAAATGTAAATTGAATAAATTAGAGCCAATGTAGACATACAAATTGACTAATATAATGCACTGAAATATATTCTTGAGGAATTGGCTCCCTTTTCTTCCATGCTTGATCTATATTTTTTAAATAACAGGCAAGAAAAATGCCATATTTATTATAAAAAGAAAGTACAATTGGTCTTTGAAATGCAGTTACATTAATGCACAGACTGTACACATTTAGGTCAATGTCTGTTCTTCAAATTTTATTGCTGAGCACCAGATAGACTCTTGTAGAAAAATGAAATCCACCTAGCAATTTACTTGGTACTACGGCTATCATCTGTAGAGGGAGAATGGCAAAATAAATAATAATTTGTTCTAGGAATGTAAGAATGTGTATGCTTAATTGTGTGGGGGGTTTTATTTGTGAAGACCTGCACCCACAGTCTCTGTGAAATAATATATGTATTTGTTCTGCTGTGTTTAGAAGGTCATGTTTCCTTGGTGTACTCAATCCCCTCTGGCTCTGATAATCATGCCGCCTCCTCCTACGCAGGGTTCTCTGAACCCCAAAGATAAGAACTTAATGGAGACATCACATTTAAGATGAAATGTTCCTAGTCTCTCACTCTCTGAACAGTGTCCTGCTGTGGGTCTCACTATTCGTTCCCATCTACTCCAGAAGAAAGCTTCTCTGGTGACGTTTGAACATGAAAATGATATATGAGTAAAGTAGAACGCCATTGCACTTGTTCAACCATGTCCATTGCTGTCATATACACAGAAGCCAGATATAAGAAAAAAGTCTAGATGCCCATCAACAGAAAAACATATTTAAAAAGTGGTTGACTTATACAATGGAGTATTATTCAGCTGTAAAAATTTTTTTTTTCAAATAAAGAGATTGAACTGGAAGAATTCATCCTGATTGAAGTAAACCAGACACAAAAGACCAACAGAATATTTATGTGTTTAAGCAGTTTACAATCCATGTAATCACAGAGGGTAGGTATAGAGTAAATGACTGTGGATGATGGAAGGATCTACCCTGGGAGAGGTCCAGCATACTTAAAGATGGATTGAGGGGGAATGAATGGATCAAATAGGGAGAGGGAAGGAAGTGAGAGAGTAAGGAAGGGGTAGGAGATAAGAGAGCTAAGACTAAGGGCAATTTGAAGGGTCTTGCGGAAACATGCCTAGAAATGTATATAAAATATATAAATGTATGCAAGAAATCTAAACGAAATCAACAACAAAAGAGAAGAAACAAAGCCCCAGTTAGATATCTCTCCTTCAAAGAAATCCTCACTGCCCAGAATGGGTTGCATATAATTGACTTGTCAGCCAAAGTGTCTCTCTGAAAATTCTCTAATAACCAAACTATTGCTAAGAATATTAGCTACTTTTCATTACTATATATATATATGTATGTATGTATGTATATATGTATATATAAACCCTCATTGAACAAGAAGTTAATGTCTACCTAGAGCTTTGATCCCTACTGACTATTGTTCATGGTAAAGTTACACTGGACACTATGAGAGGAAAACGGTACATACCAACACAGATACAAACCCTGCCATCTATAATGGTGACTAACAAGATATACTAGTACTGTACTGATGAAAAAACCCAATATCTGATTGGATTTAATATCTACTTTATGAGATACACCTGAACTTCTTGAATAGCCAGGAAGCTATGATTAGAATGTACAGTGACCTAGGGTGAAAAAAAATATTACTGTTCTGACAATGAGACTAAAATTTAAATGAACACCAAAAAGCAACTAATTCATTTGATAAATAATAATCACAGAGACATTTAAATTAACTTCATCTTATTATAAAATGCTGATTACTTTCCTACCTTACAGCAAAGATCATCCTTCCTTTGCGATGTGTTGAAGAATTACTGGGAAATCTGAATATAATTACTGAGTGCATTCTATATCAGATACCCTTAGTGAACAGGCCAGCTTTATCAGTTTTTACTTAAGGCAACTTTTACATCTATGTTTTAGCATTTACACCGACACCCTTGGGAATATAATAAGCATCTGATTACATTTCATAGCTGCATAATGTGCAAAGATCCTCCTATGTAATATGTACAAAATCAGGTTTACTATGAGAAGCATAATATTAAATTTTGTAAACTAATTTTTAAATTTTGTAACTATATTCCCTGAAGCATAGTTGAGAATCAGAACTGTGAACAGTTTTCTGATAAAAGCTATTCTTAATATTGGAAATAATTGTCAAAAGCAGCAGGTATTTTCTAAATGCATTCAAAACAAATACAATCATATCTAGAAAATCAATAGTGGACTTATATAAAATAGTTGTTATTTTACTTGTACTTGGTTTCAAGTCATCAACACACTAATACTCCATACCAATTGTCATCTCTTCAAAATGAATTCTCTTTGTATAAAATCCCGATTCCTTGTACTTCTTGTATATTCCTTTGTGACTTGTAATCCTTGAAACTTCAAGGTTGGAAATTATGAATTTTTAATGTGGTGCAAACCTATCATATTTGTACAAGGGTCCTTATAATTTCAACATTCTTTCCCCTCTTTATAAACATGAAAGCAGTAAGGTTGTAATCAAAGTCTACCTGAAAATCCCACTTCTCTGGGAGTATACTGACCATATAGTATTTATTCTCTTACTAGTATATACCTTGATGATATTTTTTAGCTTATTGTCCATATTGCCTCACTTGTTTATAACAGTCTATTCAATGAAATTATTTTTTCTGACATGAACTAATAGAATTAATACTGTAATATGATCATTACCACCACCATCATCATTATTATAATCATCGTTAGTATTATTCTCTCATATAATACATCCTGACCACAGTTTCCCCTCCCTCTTCTTCTCCTAGTTCTGTCTTTCATCTCCTTTTCCCCAGATCCACTCTTCCTTACTTTTCCTAAAGGAAAAAACAAGCCTCCTTAATTCATAGTATCTACTCATTTAATACTTTCTTTACAAACTTTTATTAGGGTACTGTTCAGAAACTATATTTTTTTTTTTGCTTGAGAAACTAGACATCATACTTTTTAAAAGTTTCTTTAAAGAAACTCTATACAAATGCATCAAACCGACTCTATTCTTGGGTGTTGAACAGAAAAACAAATAAGAAAATGCCTGTGACCGTGAGCCATTTTGATTTGGGTGTTTTCTTTCCATCAACATTTCCAATTAATGTTCAAGAAAACCTATTTGTCTTGGACAATCACATTAGTAGTGTGTTTCATTCTCTAAAAGGGTAGAATTTGAATCTAGAAATATAGAATCAGACAGACAAAAGGCAATAGAACAAAATAGTTCTCTTTTTCATCTCCAGTTTAAGAAATAAAATATACATCAAGCAGAGTTTTGAGTTGCGTGTTTCTGTCTAGTTTTTATGCCCATCAGGTACCTATAAGAAGCAAATAAGATGAACAGCAACCACAGGCAAGCAAATCAAAACAAGAGGCAAAGCTGATAGAAAGACAAGCCCAATAATCTAACAAATGTGAATTATTTAAAATCACATACTTTTTGTCTATGGCATACATTTCAGACTGAGATGTATGGCTTGTTGGGTCGTAAGTGTCCCATTGCATTTGTCCTGTGGCTTGCTTCTTTAACTCAGGATAATGTCCTTTAGGTTGGTGTATGTTGCCACATAACACAGGTAACGCTGAACAACATTTCATTGTGTGTTTATGGTATGTTTACTTTTGTCAGTCCTCCATCAGAGAATGTAGGTTGTCTCTCTGTCTTCACAATCACAATAAGATTTCATTGTCCTCAGTCCTGTAATAGTATCTTCAAGACTCTAATTTTGATTCATTTTGATTTATTCCCAGGTTGTTAAATCATAGCGCTAGTTCTAGGGTCAATGTTACGAAACAAAAATTGTGAGAAAACTCACAAGTTTGTGTCATTTCACAGTTTTGCTTTATATTTCAGAGACAGTTCTTGATTATGAGTCACCTCTGGTTGGCTGGTGTTTCGTTTTCCTTCTAGAAAATTCTAGTCAGTTCCTTTACATATCTTACCACCTGATATGTATGTAGATTTTTGTCATTTTTGCTGTTTTGTTACTGAGTTGAAAAATTACTTGATATGTTTAGAGATTTCACCTTTACCATATCTATGGCTTACAAAAGTATTCTCTGTCATTATAAGAATGCTTTTTATTTCTGATTTTTTTACTTTAATGAATATAATGTATATGTGTGTCTGTACATTTGTTTTACAGGCATATGTGTGTATGTGGTGTGTATGTTTGTGTGTGCATGTGTGTATGTGTGTGTGTGTGTCTGTGTGTCTGTGTGCTCATGCACAGGTTGGAATACTATACGGTCCTACGTATCTACATATCTTTTGTTTTTGTTACCTGTGCTTTTGGTTTTCAGTTCAAGAAACTTTCAAGAACAATGTCAAAGTCTTCTAGAAGCCACAAGATGTCCAATTCTAAGTTTTGTCTCTTTAAGTAGTGTCTCAAGAGACCTGTCAAGAGGAACAGTCGTTCTTTCACAAGACCAGGATTCAAGTACTTACACAGTGAATTATAAACATCTCATTACTCTAGTTCCAGAAATCAGCTCTGATTTTCACAGGTACCAGGCAGACACATGGTACACATACATACATAGAAACAAAATACTCATACATATATAAATAATAAATGTTTGATATTTTAAACAAAGTGTTATATATAATATAAGCCAAGGGCTTAGCATGCTTAGTTTTTCATCTATGTATCCAATTTTCCCAATACCACTTACAGGAGTATCTACTTTTATCATATTGTTTAATTAAGCCTCTTAATCAGTATTTTGTCATGCATACATGGAAATACATTGGGACTCTTCTCTGTTGTGATATTTATATACCTATTTAAGTCCAGTCTTTTAATTATTGTGTGTCTATGATATATTTCGAAGCCAGGAAATGTAACACTTTCTATTTTATGTTTCTTATCGATTGCTTTGCCTTTTCCGGATTTTTGTGGCCTCATATAATTCTAGAATTCTCTTCAGTTTTGAACAACATGCCATTAGGTTTTATATAGATACCACATTGACTCTACACATTGCTTTGGGAAATATGAGAATTATAACATTAGTTTTTTCTAATGTATAAAATTGGAAATTTCCATTTATTTGACTCCACTTCAAAATTAGTACCTACATTTTGGTATTCTAGACATTTGGTTATTTTAAAAAATATTCTTAAGTATTGAATTTTTATGTCACTGCAATTTAAAATATTTTCTGTTCAGATATCTTATTAGAGTATTTGATGCAACTAAATAATAAATGGTTAAATCTTATACACTAATGAATATATAAATTAGGTCTAATTGTGTGTGTACATTTGTGGAGTCTTTTAAGTATTCCACATATAATACCACACAATCTCCAAATAGATAACTTCATTTTATGTTTTGTGATATGAAATACCTTTGCCCCTTACCTTATTACTGTATGTAGGAGTTCCAGTTCCATCTGTAAGCGTGGGTTAAGATGACTTCCTCTCTCTGAGTCGGGTCTCTCTTAACAAAAAATTTTTCATATTTTTCCAAGTGAAACTTTAGTTCACTATGCAATTTTAAAAAATTACTTGTATTGTGTTGTGGTACTTTCTTTACATGCATACAACTGAGGTTCTAAAGGAAGAAACCGAAGCAAGGAGGCATATAGTAATGTAAAGAAAGAGCTTTACTATGGTAATTGACTCATGAGATTTAAGAAAAAGGAAATCCAAGATATCACCCGGCTAGGAACATCTATGAAGGTCAAGTTCATTCCAAATTCAAAAGCTTAAAAATAATTGAAGGAAGTGGAAGATAAAGACAGTGGAATGAATTCCGTCATGTGAAGTCCTGCGAATGAAGAAATGTCTGGCTCCAGAATAAAAGAGGACAGACATTCAACTCAAAATGCAGAGGATGTCATTCCTTCTCCAACCTTCTGGTTATAGCTGGATTCCCGGTAAACTAAGAATGGCCCCTCACCTTGGTACAGAAGTATTTTCATTATTTGGTATAGATATCCAATGCCCATCTCTCTAATAATCACCCTGACAGATAAAATGCGCAGGCTTTTTGATTTAGTCGTATAATTATCTATTAGACCACTCAAGTTGACAAATAAAAAACCAAGCATCTTAGTATCTCATTCTTGAGATCCTATAATATCTTGTAAATCAATGTTATGGTTAGACAAATATTAATATTTTAATATAATATTTTATAGAAGAGAAGATTATAAGATTGAATCTTATTTTCCTTTCTGATACTGACTTTATTGTTCGACTTGGTGTACTTCATGCTGTCAATCACAATGATAACAACCAAAACAATCTTACAGTTCAAAAGCAACAAATGTTACTTTAAAAGTTTCTGAGTCTTATTGAGGACATATTTTTAAAGGTAAGTTGCATATGGACCTCAGAATTACTTTGTCTTTGCAATATAAAAATGAATTTATGTCTCATATTCTCTCAGTGCTGAGCTATAGATTCATATCATTACACTCAAGAATAATTTGGGTGCTGTAGAATGTTAGACTATATGTAATAAACATATAATATCAATTAAATTCATATTACTGATACACATAGTACTTTTAATTATTTCTTTTATTTGTTGAGATTAAGTACAATAACAACATTTCCCCCATAGATTCTCTCCCTCTAATCATCTCATGTATCCCTCCTTGATCTCTGAAATTCATGGCTTCTTTTTATCAATTGTTGTTACATTTTTAGTGTGTTTGTTTGTGTATATTCATAAGTACAAAAATACAGCATCCTCAGTATGAATATTATTCACACCAACTAACAGTTAACCTAATCCATTGTATAGACAATATGCTATGTGATATTACTTAGCATATTGACAGAACACCAGGAGTCAAGCTTAATTTTCTGAAAGTCCAGAGGTAATAAATCTGTACTAACCCATTTTATATAATGTTGTGATACTTCATCTCCCTTCAATTTTGGTTTAAGTTTCTTGGGGGGGAGGTTATATTTTACTTTTTATTTTAAACTCCAGATTTTATTACCCTCCCTGTCAACCCTCTGAATGTTCCACATCCCATACCTACTTCCTGCCCCCCTGTCTCCATGAGGATATCCCCAACCTCTATGTCTACCCCATAGACATCTAAACTCCCTGGGGCCTCCAGTCTCTTGAGGGTTAGGAGCACCCTTACTGGCTAAACACAGACCTAGCAGTCCTTTGCTTGCTGTATATGTGTTGGGGGCCTCATACCAGCTGGTGTATGCTGACTGGTTGGTGTTCCAGTATCTAAGAGATCTTGGAGGCCCAGGTTAATTGAGACTGCTGTTCCTCTACAGGATGGCCCCCTCCTCCTCACCTTCTTCCAGGTCTCCACCAATTTTACTACAGGGGTCAGGAGTATATTGGTTGTGTGCAAAAATCTGTATCTGATTCTTTCAGCTTCTTGTTGGGTCTTTCAGAGGGCAGTCATGCTAGGTCCCTTTATATGAGTGGTCCATAGCCTCCTTAATAGTGTCAGGTCTTAGGGTCTCCCTTTGAGCTGGATTCCATTTTGGGCCTGTTGCTGGACTTCTTCTCCTCAAGGTCCTCTCCATTTGCATCACTGCAGGTCTTTCAGATAGGAACAATAATGGGTCAGAGTTTTGACTGTGGAATGGCAACCCCATCCCTCACTTGATGCCCTGTCTTACTTTTGGAGGTAGGCTCTACAAGTTCCCTGTCCCCAATGTAGTGCATTTCATCTAAGGTCCCTCTCTTTGAGTCCTGAGAGTCTCTCACCTCCCAGGTATCTGGTACATTCTGGTGGGTGCCCCGAATGTCTTACCTCCTGAGGCTGCATGTTTCCTTTATTTCTGTTGGCTCTCAGGGATTTCAGTCTTTGTCCTCCACCCAATAATACGGCTTTGTTCATTTCTCTGCTATATGTATATATCTGGATATGGGTTTGTGTGTTAGAGACTGGTTAAGGTTATATGTATTGTATAAAGTGATTTTACATGGTAAACTATTACAAATAAAATCAGAAATAAATAGCCAACATTTTTGCCAAAATTACTGAACTATTTTGCTCAACTGTCTTCCTGTATTGTGATATACAAATTATGCTGCACCTATGAATCAGGATGAATATGCTTCATTCAGGGAGATAGAAAAAGAAATGTTTATATTATCACACTCACACACACACTCACACACTAACAAATATGATTAGCACATACAATCATTTGAGATAAGGGATATATACATATATGATTTTATTTGTGTCTTAAGTAACAATGTGAGAATGGATTCCTCGCTTTTATTTTGCCATTGAAATCATCATCCCAAGTTTTTGGATAGTAAAAGTCAATTGTAATTTTTTAAAGTTATGTCTTTGTTTGTATGGATGTGGCTGTGATATTGATGTGAAGGCAAGGGATGTTGCCTTCAAGAAAATACCCCAGCATGACATCTGATTGGACATGATCACAAAGGTGAATATGATTTTTTGTCATTAAAGTCTCATTGTCCTTTGTCCAATTATCTTCTGTCTCTAGATAGTAAGCTCTGTGGGAATAAAGGAGGAAAATATGATGCCAACTGTTAGCTGAAGGGACCAATTTACTAGGAATGCTATTGAATACTTATGAGCATTGTATCATGGAACAAAGGCCATTTATTTAACAGAGATTTGTGGTTTGTGTGTAGAAAGCAACTTCTAACTTCCCCCTGTAGGATTTTTCTTGACTTGAAAGATATAGTAATTATTAAATGTTTATTCCAATCATCTTCCATGACTAAAAGATGATTTAAAAAACCTCTCTCCCCCCCTCTCTCTAGTCCCTCTCCCTATCTCTTGCTTTCTTTGTTTCCCTCCTCTTGTTAAAATTCAGGTTCCACAAAAACACATATTGCTCTACCTTCATAAAGAAATTACAGATGAATCCTGCAGCAAAGCTTTATCCTTCAACAATGTGACTCAACTCAACTATGCTACTGGATTATATTTATTCATTTTGATGTTCTGATAATATTTTTCTTTGTATTTATTTTACCTTTGCATCATCTGGGTTTCCTCACTTTTAAAACCATAACTCCCTCAACTTTCAAGTCTTTCTTTAAGTTTATTGAATGGATGCTAGTTACACAGTTACTATGCTAAGTATTCAAAATATACATTATTGCTCAAAAGAAACTGAAGAAATTTGTACTCTCTGAAAATGATTACTTAATATGTCAAAAATTAAAAAACCAAGCATGACTTTCATCCTGAAACAATATATTTCTGCTTACTAATCACAATCTTGACTGTGACCCAGGGTCTTTCATATCCACATATATTCTTCTGCACTCTGTCATTGTGAGTTTTACACTATATCAAAGGTATGTAGAGAGGATACAGATATATGAACATTTGCTATAGTAAAAACTAGTCAAGCATTTGAATTAAGTATGAAGAAGTTGATATTATCAGTATTATTATTTCTATGGCATTGATACAATAAGACTATAACAGTTTTTTCATAAAGGCCATCATTTAGGTTTATTTCCTAATATTTGGCTTAGCCAAATGAAGATCCAAACACCATAATTTTCTGCTTATTAATCAGCATCATGCTTGTGACATATATTCTTCTGCTTTCGGTCAATGACAATCTAGGGCAATTAAAATGATTTTGCTTTTGGTTATTCTACACAGGATTATTGACTTTGCATGTCACTGATAGCTAAATAACAAGAGACTTGTACTTAATGTCGCCCATCTCAGTGAACATGAGTGCATAACCATTGAGGGCTGAAGTTCTGCTGCCAATGTAGCCCAGTGAAAATCTTGGCTACTACTCTACAGAATTTGTCTAAACTTAGATGTTTATATAGATGAAATAAAAGCTAGATTTTTTTTTCTCTTCTGACTATGCATTCTGCTCCCACATTCCCAGACCTGGCAAGAAGAGCTGAATCTAGCAGATTCAACCAGAACAGTCGTTCCTACCCTTTTTAGCACCACTGAATTGGAATCACCTTCATTTCTCCAATTAATGCTGATATCTGAAAGACTGACTTACTAACTCCACATAATTGATCTAAAATCAACTAGTGAGTCTTGGACAATAGTAAATACACACCCAAATTTATACTCAAGAGTGGTTCACCTGGATCTCATATTCAAAACAGAACCAATTAAAGAAGCCCGTGTGCCAATATTATGTTGGAAAAACACAAAGAATATGACGGTCAAAACAGGATGCTCCCACAATCACTAACCCTATAGAAACATTCTCAGATGAAAATTTTCTAGATGAATGCTAGGACACAAAATATAAAAGACCTATCATAAAAATATTAAACAATTCAAGGACAAGATATAAATAAACACCAGGATAAACTTAAAATGGATAGGACTAAACTCTCAAGTAAAATCCAGAAAAATAGAAATATCCAGCTCAAAGAATTTATGAGAACACAGGATTAGAAAGATGGACTTGGTGAAGGAAAAGAAGCACTGAATAAAATCCAATCTAACATGGGGATGGAATTGAAATATCCACTAATTCAATTAGAAATCCTAGGGAGAAAACCTTAGTAATAGAACACATGAAGAAGTTAGACTATCTGGAGAATAGAGATAAGATAGAAAACTGAACCACTAAACCAATGAAAAGAAAAGGAATGACCAGGCAACTTGAAGGGTTTGGGGACTATGATCCAGATGTAAAGTAAATAAATAAACAAATAAATAAATGGCAAAGAAAGAGTGAGCCTATGACTCATGGGCAAAAGAGATGAACTGTAGGGAAGGAAAAGGAGAATGAAAGGGAGTGGGAGGGATAGAGAGAGGAAAATGAAAAGAAGTAGGAGCTTCTGAAGACAACTGAATAGACAATATATTTATTTAACAGGACATAGAGAAACAGAATCAGTTTTCCTAAATTAAGGAAAAACACATCCATACAGTTGCAAAAAGTCTACCAAACACCAACTAGTGAGGGATAGAAAAGAACCATCCCATGACATTTGATAGTTAAAACACCATTTATACAGAAAACTAAAGTAGCAAGAACTGAAAACAAAAGTCACATAAAAAGAAAACCACAGCAGAATAAAAAGCAAGTCAGGTTCCCAATGTGAATATTAAAAGCCAGAAGAGCCTGGAACACTTTATTCTATGTCGTAAATGTCTAAAGATTTCAACTTCAGATTACTTTACCAGAGAAAATTCTTTCTGATTTTGAAAAAAAGGAAATTTTTCATGATGTTGGAAGTATAAAATAATCAATGTTTGTCCAATCAACTCTACAGAAAGTATTATAAGCAATACTTAGGACTGAAGATAGAAATAACTATAGCCAAAAAAACTGCAGAAAAAAACCCTGTAAGCAAGAACTACAGAAGCATAAAATTTGTTCGAGAACAAAAATAGCAATAAGATCAACACACACACCTTTCAATAGCAACTTTAAATATTAATGGAATTCACTCCCCAGTCAAAATACCCAGGTCGGTCGAATGGTGTCTCTTCCCTGAGGCAGACTAGGTTGCATGCTAACAGCGTTACTTTGTTGCCTGTAATTCTTGGTCTAGATTCTCAGACACATAGGATAGCCTCTCCTACAATTGTATCCCTGTATTTCCATTGACATTGGTAATAATAAAATCTTAACATATTTTATATCTTAGTCTGTTATAATTATAATATATTAGAATATATTCTAATATAATACTATTTATAGTATTATATGGACTATATGTATATAGATTTTATATATATATATATATATATATGTAACAGAGAACTGCCTTATCTAACCTCTGTTGGAAGGTTGCAACTAATCCTGAAGAGACTTGATGCCCCAAGGAAGGGAGATGCCTGGAACAGAGAGGGGGAGTACCCTTTCAGAGGCAAATGAGAAGGGGAGGAGGTGAAGAACTCTGAGAGGGGGGACCAAGAGGAGGGCAACATTTGGAGTGTAACTAAGTAAAATAATTTAAAAAGATGGAAGAAGAAAAAATAAATATGTATCTATACACATAAAATATTTGATTCTCTTTCTCCACATTTAGCCATTACATGGAATGCAATCTCTGATAAGTGGATATTAATTAGCCCAGAAGCCATGAATACCCAAGGCACAAATCGCATAACAAATGACTCCCATGAAGAAGTAGGGAGTGGGTCCTGATCCTGGAAAGGACTGATCTAGCATTGGAAGGGAATATAAGGACAGAGAAAAAGGAGAGAGGTGATTGTAGAAGGGATGGAGAGAAGAAGGTTTATAGGACATATGGGGAGGGGGGATCCGTGAAAGGGGAAATCAAAAAAAAAAACAAAAACAAAAACAATGAATTCATGAAATTCTTAGACAAATGGATGGAGCTGGAGAACATCATCCTAAGTGAGGTAACCCAGTCTCAAAAGACCAATCATGGTATGCACTCACTGATAAGTGGATATTAGCCTAGAAACTTTGAATACCCAAGACATAATCCACATATTAAATGATGTCTAAAAAGAATGGAGGAGTAGCCCCTGGTTCTGGAAAGACTCAGTGCATCAGTATAGGGTAATTCCAGAACAGGGAAATGGGAAGGGATATATGGAGGAACAGGGGGAGGGAAGAGGGCTTATGGGACTTGCGGGGAGTGGGGACCCAGAAAAGGGGAAATCATTTGAAATGTAAATAAAAAATATATCAATAAAAAAAAGAAAAAAAATTGATTCTAATAGTATAATAGAGATTGTTGTCAACTAAAACATACAGCCTGTCCAATGACAGATTCTTGGCCTTATACTGAGGCCAGGTGTAGGTTCAGTTACAGTAGTAGGATTTATATTCAATTAGAAAGTAATTGCCCTATCTAGGGATTCATCCGATTTACAGTTACCAAGTCCAGACGCTATTGTGGATGCCAACGAATGCTTGCTGACAAGGGCCTGATATAGCTGTCTCCTGAGAGGCTCTACCAGTGTCTGACGAATACAGAAGTGGATTCTCACAGCCATCCATTGGACTGAGCACAGGGTCCCCAATGGAGAAGCTAGAGAAAGGACCGGTGCTGAAGGGGTTTGCAGACCCACAGGAGGAACAAAGAACAACATGAACCAACCAGTATCCCCAGAGCTCCCAGGGACCAAACCACAAACCAAAGATTCCACATGGAGGGACCTTTGGCTCCAGCCACTTATGCAGCAGAGGATGGCCTTATTGGACATCAGTGAGATGAGAGGCCCTTGGTCCTGTGAAGGCTTGATGCTCCAGTGTAGGGGAATAACAGAACAGGGAAGTGGGAGTGGATAGGTTGGTAAGCAGGGGGAGGGGAGAGGGGATAGGTTGTTTCTGGGGAGGAAATGTGGAAAGGGGATAACTCTTAAAATGTAAATAAAGAAAATATTTAATATAAATGTGTTTCCAGAGTTTTGGGTGATTTCATAATTAAAACAAAAAAGAAAAGAAAAAGAAAAAGAAAGTAGTTGATTTCTCCCATGATTTTCATGCCTGGCCTTAGTGTACATGACAGAAGTCCCATTCTAGATCAGTAAGATTTATCAATACTTTTGTGCTCTGATAGTGATGTTTTTTCTTCACCTAATTTCCAGAACTATGAAAGTAAGCCAAGAGGCATGAAGTTCCCAGGTAAGAATTATGTTAGGTTTTCCATGTCTATGACTCAAAAAGCATGCATTGATTCTACCAATAGGGTTTTAGCATCAAGGAATGGAAGCTGAACAATAGCATGGACAAAACTACCCTGCAAAGTTAAGAATCTATAAGACCTCAAAGACTAATGATTCCAAAGAAGGAAACCAGTTCTTGGCACTAGGATTTTTTTCATTCGCCTGTGATGTCAAAGAGGGTCATTGTTATTTACCTTGTTTGAGGCAGGGATCTCCATGTAATTTACTGCTATGCATAGTAACTTTGCAGACCTATTAGTTACTGGGGTTTATTCTGTCTCCATTTCCCATTTATTTTCAGGAATAAGGAAATTGCAGATTTTGCAAACTCATTACTGCTTGCAGACTTTGTGTCCTGGAGACATATATAAAGTATCTTAAACTTTGGTCCTCATGGTAGCATAACAAATTCTGTAAGCACTGGGTCACCTCTGCCAACCTCACTGAATCTATTTGTTTCCCAGATTCACACAGACCTTTCTATCTACATTAGTAGTTTCTATTATGTAATTATCTACTCTTCTTTTTTGGTCCAAAAAATACTTCGGATATATTTTAGAATGATGTTAAAGTAGCAGGAATAGTAAATACATGTAGTAGCCTTGTGAGACTAGAAATCATGCCTTAATGGACTACCCTTCCCTAGGCCTTGCCTGGCAAGCCTGCGGACTTTACAGATGCAACATGCATTAGAGTCACAGGCTAAATCACTCTCTTGGTACAGAATGTGCCAAATGAAATGCTGTTCTTGTGAAACATATTTACCTGGGAGATTTGAACATGTGCTTTTGTTTTAGATTTTTCCATTTTGCAACCTGCATTGTTTGTGCTAAGCGTTCCCCCTGTGCACAGGCTATAAGTGACTTCCAGCTGGAGAAGAAAGACAAAAAAATAAAAGCAAACAAACAGCTTGTAAGTATCTAACCAAAGGGGTGTGGGTCCTAGAGAAGAGACAGGTGCTTAATCATGACTATTTTAAACCTTAGCATACATATAGGGATTTATACTACAAACCATTTATACTACAAACAGGCAAGTATCAATTTTTGAAATAAAAAATTAAACAATATCAACATGTATGAAGACTCTGTGTTTTATGTTGTTAAATACATTTGAAGATGGAGAGAGTATAATAACAAGTTAAAGATATAATATCTCTTTCTGATACTTTTCATATGGCACATATAGCAATGGCAAAGGAAAGAAAGGCTTTAAGAAAATGAAACTTGGGAATGAGCTTCAAGCCATAAGAAATATTGAAGTATGAAGATAGCAACAAGGGAGCTGGCCTGGGTTTCATTAAGCTATAGTAATATACAACTTTCATTCATAGAAGTTGAGGAAAGATACAAAGGAGAACAGGACATTGATGAGCTGCTTTTATTGGGTACTTCCTTTCTGGATAGGAAAGGCTGTGTTACAACTTGGAGCTATTATAGCCTCTCCACTTTCTCATAGTACCACTGGGAAGTAAGGTCTTCTAACACTAACAGCAGCAGCAGCAGCAGCAGCAACATTATATGAACATCCATACTGAGCCATTAGTAAAATCAAACTCTCAGCACACATCTTCAGTTAAAATCCAGATTACTTATCGTTAGGTCTTTATTCATAATGGCTACACTCTGACATTATCCAAATATGTAAATTGTAGCATTTAGGGTACTGTTTTGCCTTTATTATTCAGGATGTCTTGACATACAGAAGATCAGAACTTACCATATCACATACAAAACACAAAATTCTAAATGTGTTAGAAACAATGATGACATTTTCCACTTATATTTGCTCTCAATTAACTTATTTGCTGGTATCATGGGGAAAAGATTATGCCTTCAATTGTAACCAATATTCATTGCCTATCACATTAGGAGTTTGTAATCAAAAGCTAAGTTATGCAGAATGGGATAGTTTAATCAAGATGTAGCATGTATCTAAGGGCTTCCCACATTTAAAAATAAATGTTAACATCATAAATATACCAGAATTTTACATAAACAGCATAATAACTTCTTATATTTTTAAGCCTCTTTTATATAAGATGTTTAGTTACTATGTTAGAGATAGGTTTGATTTAAAAAAAAAAAACCTATTAGGTAATTTATGGAACAGTAAATAGAGCAACTGAATATATACTGAGTAATAATTGGGAAATAATTATATATTGGGGGTGTAGAGCTAGCTGAGTGAGTAACTGTGAAATGGCCCCATAGGTAAGGGCACTTATAGCTAAGTTTGGTGGCTTCAGTTAAATCTTCAGAATCTTCTTGTTTATAGTTCTGACATCTACAAGGTATTCTTGTACTCAATAAAGTTTTATGTTAGCATTCCTATACACAGAGAACCAGATTCACACATCTATTCTAAAATGGTCCAAGGATTTTTTTGATTTACAAAGAAATCATTTTCTATTTCTTATGATTTCTCATATGCTATTGTTCTTCATATGGTTTTAAAACTATTACCTCAGTGGTAGATCAGTGGGGGTCCTACCCTACCCACACCCCCTGCCATAGCCTGCTTTCCTCCCAGGGTGTCTCCTTAACCAGGGACACATGCAACTTTAATTCTTCCTTGTAACCCACCAGCAACCAGAAGCAGTGGAAAACAAAGGTTACAGGAAGTGGACCTGTTTAGAAAGGTACTTCACCGAAACTTCTGACTGTCTGAAAATCAGCAGGTCAGTTCACAAGTTAGCAGGCAGAGGCAGCTCAATCCACTTGCAAACACCTCACAGATACACCAGCAATCCAGTTCATTAGAGTCTGGTTAGCAATAGCAGTGACATGACCTAGCAGAGAGAGTCAGGCCTTAGCCATGGCTTGAGTCAGCAGAAGGGACCAAGAGGAACACTAGAAGTTCTCAGCTGTGCCTCTCTCAGAGAAGCTAACATCAGTGGAGATGCAAGACCCCCTAGTGTTGCATAGCCGTAGCTAGCTGTACAAGCAAGCCAAGCTCTGTCTCCATCACTCTGTAGAGTCCTCCAAACATTACATGTCCTCCACATGCCTTGCTTCAGCAAGGCTCTTGTTTCATCTTGTGTCTTGCCTCACCAGCATTTGTATCCATCCAATCGGCCTGAGTCCTTGGAAACAGCAACGGACTGCAACTGCAGTACAACATCAAATTTCTTTGGGTACATTTCTTTCTATGACATCTTGACAAATGTAGCTTAACCACACAAATTAAGATGGGCCAATACATGTGTGTCCTTATCAAAGAATCTTTCATCACATGTCCATTTTTTTTGCACTTGCTTTGGCAAAATATACTCTCACCTGTGTCTGCTTCATGTCCCTTCATGAGTCTGCCTTAGCCTTTTTCACCTGTGTCCACATTAACGAAATGTCCCTTTACACGCTTACTCTATCAAAACACTATCCAACTTACTTTCCAAAGAACCTTTAAGTTTCCACTTCAGACACATGTAAGGCACCTGCCCCAATACCCATGGGATATATCCTGCTCTGTTTGGGCGCCATCATCCTTCAGTTCTACACCTCCACCTGAACTTGTGCAGAGTGGTGTGTCTGCTCACTCCCAAACCCCCTGCCTACCTGTCTCCCATGTGGACTAACCTAACCAGGAACACAGGAGGACTGTTTTAACCAAGGACATAAGGAATACTCTAACCAGGGTCACACAGGGTCATCCCTAATGAGAACCAGCACTGCCTGATTCCAAGAAGGCCTGCTCAAATCCAGGTCACACTACTCTACCTGCCAACAAGAAGGCCTGCTCTAATCCTAAACACCCAGGCAAATTAACACCAGAGATAGCCAGATGGCAAAAGGACATGAAACAAGCCTCAACAGATATAAGAAGATTGACATAATCCCATTCATTCTCTCAGATCACCATGGAGTAATGCAGGTTCAATAGCAACAAAAACAACAGAATGCCCATATACTATGGAAAGTAAACAACTCTCTACTCAACAATAATTTTGTTAGGGAAGAAATAAAGAAAGATCTTCACTCACCTTACATCTGATAGACATCTAATATCTAAAATATAGAAAAAAAACTCAAGAAGTTAGACTTCAAAGAACCAAGTAAGCCAAATAAAAAATGGGGTACAGATCTAACAGAGAATTCTCAACAGAGGAATTTTGATTGGCTGAGAAGCACTTAAGGAAATGTTTAGCATCCTTAGTCATCAGGGAAATGCCATCAAAATGCCCCCGAGATTCCTCCTTACAGCAATCAGAATGGCTAAGCTAAAAAACTCAATTGATAGCACATGCTAGTGAGGATTTGAAGAAAAACAAACTTTCTTTCATTGCTGATAGGATTCCAAACTGGTATAGCAACTCTGGAAATCTATCTGGCAGTTCCTTAGAAAACTGGAAAAAGTTCTACCTAAAGACCCAGCTATACCACTCCTGGCATATACCCAAAAGATGCTCTACCAAACCAGAAGGGTATATGCTTCACTATGTTCAGAGCAGCATTATTCATTATAGCCAGAAGCTAGAAACAACCCACATGTCCCTCAACCAAAGAATGGATATAGAAAATATGGTTCATTTTTATAATGGCATACTATTCAGCTGTTAAAGACAAGGACATCCTGAGATTTTCAGGCAAATGGATGGATCTAGAAAATACCATGTTCTGTGAAGTATCCCAGACCCAATAGACATGTGTGGTATATACTCATTGATAAGTGGGACATTAGCCAAAAATACAGAATACCCATGATATAACCCACAGAGTTTAAGAAGTTTAAGGAAGGCCAAAGTGAAAATGCTTCAACCCAACTTAAAGGGAGGACCAAAATATTCACAGGAGGCAGACAGGAGAAAGGAACTGGATAGGAGAATGGAGAGGGAGAGGAAAGGGGGGCAGGATCAGGTTGTGAGGAGACAGAAGACTGTAGGATTGAGAGAGAACTCAGTGGTGATGACGTTAGTTGAAATGCCCAACAGTGGGGTACTGGAACTGAAGAGACCACCTCCAGTATACCGACAGGGGCCCAAGTAGAGGGATGGGGTTTGAAATCACCTTCAAACAGTTTGAGCCAGAATTATTCATATCTAAAAGAAATGCAGGGGCAATAATGGAGCAGAGATTGAAGGAAAGGCCATTTAGTGACCAGACAAATTTGGGATTCATCCCATGGCAGGACATTAAATCTTGAAATTATTACTGATGCTGTATTGTACTTGCAGACAGTGACATAGCATAGGTGACCTCTGAGAGGCTGTACCAGAAGCTGACTGAGACCAATACAGACACCACCCAGTCACTGGACTGAGGACTGAGACCTCTATGAAAGAGATATGGGAAGGATTGAAGGAGTTGAAGAGGATGGTAACCTTATAGGAAGACTAACAGTTTCAACTAACTTGAACCCCTGTGAGCTCCCAGAGGCTAAGTCACCAGTCTAAGAGCATACCTGGGCTACTTTGTAGCCCTGGTACATATGTAGCAGAGAACTCCCTTATCTAGTCTGAGTGCGAGAGGATGTGCCTAATTCTGTAGAGACCTGATGAGTCACGGAAGGGTGATGCCCCCAGTGTGGGGGATAGTACCCTCTCAGAGGCAAAGAGGAAAGGGATGGAGTAAAGAAATCTGGGACAGATGACCAGAAAGGAGCCACACTTCAAATGTAAATAAATACATTACTTAATTAATTAAAAAATAAATTAAAATGATGAATGTCTTTTAAAATTACTGCTTTGACCAATTTTCAGTTTGTGTAACCTTATACTATTTCATACTCGTCAAAATCTTGGGAAGGACATGCTTTGTAAGAGTCAAAGATGTAGAAATATCCATAAAAGTCTTTAAGAAAATATGTTTCAAAAGCTGAATTTTAAGAGGTGAATATTATTTAAATGGAAGGAGCTGAAAATGCTTTTCCATAACAATAACCAAACACATGCAAAAGTTCCTGTGGGTATAAGAAAATATGAGATGGTTTACAAATAGACATGTTAATGACTGATTGGGGCATTATATGTTAGTCTTAGATGTTATACCTAGGTTAATAATGAGACATTACAACTTCAAAGTGCCTACTAATTGGAAAATGTTCATATTCTAGAAAGATCTCTGAAAAATTGAATGAACTTACTGTTTAAATGGGCATGAAGGACATCAAGGAAACAAGGCTTTTTTTTCAATATTAGGTATACTTTTTATTTACATTTCAAATGTTGTCTTTTTTCCTGGTTCCCCCCTCCACTGAAAAATCCCATAAGTCATCTCCCCTTCCACACTCAACCCTCCCCGACTTCCCTGTCCTGGTATTCCTCTACACTATGGCATCAAGTCTTTCCAGGTCCAAGTGCCTCTCCTCCCTTTGTCTAACAAAACCATCCTCTGCTGCTGATGTGTCTGGAGCCATAGGTAACTCTATGTGTACTCTTTGGTTGATTGCTTTGTCCTAGGGATCTCTGGGAGTACTGGGTGACTCATACTCTTGTTCCTCCTGTGTCACTGCAAACCCCTTCAGCTCCTTAGGTCCTTTCTCTAGCTCCCCCATTGGGGACCCTGTGCTCACTTCAATGGCTGGCTGAGATTGTAGAGTCTGAGAGAAAGACTATCCAGAGACTACCCCACCCAGGGATGCATCTTATATACAGTTATAAAACCAAGACACTATTGTGGATGCCCACAAGTACTGGCTGACCCAAGCCGGATATAATTATCACTTGGGAGGCTCTCCTAGAACATGACAAATAGAGAGGTGAACCAGGCTTTTCAAACAACAAGACCACCACACAATAAGTCACAAAAACTAGCAGGATGCACAGGGCCTGTGTGGGCTGTATAAAATGGAGGTCTGGGGCAGAAGGGAGACATGGGCATGAGCTTCCATTTTGAAAATGAAAATTTAGATTTCTCCAAGGGAGTCTCCCAGGAGAAACAAAGTACTCTTAAGTATATACTACATGGCCCACAAAATATTGAAATCAGTAGTATTTAGATGTAGAATTTTAATAATATCACACCAGAGATTTTTCCTTTCTCCTTTAATTTTTATCAAATTAGTTAATTAAGTTTTTTCTCTTTTTTTAACCTTACAGGTCTTTGAAGACAGTTTGTGTTTTTATGTGATTCTTGAGTTTGGAAATGAGTGGGTCTCTACATCTACGACTGTTCCTTGCTTTTGTTTGTTTATTTTGTCCGGTTATGATGTTTGAATTTTGTTTTATAATATATAAATATACAATATAAATGTTATATATTATATTTATATCTTAAAATTTTATAAATTATAATATATATTATACATTTTTATATAATATAAACGTTGTTTTTTGAAGGTGGATAACTTCAATTTAATTTTTAATTCTATTTTTTAAATTATATTTAATCTATTCTTTTACACTATAGATTTTATTCCCCTCCTGGTCCACCCTCTGTCAGTTCTCCATCCCACACCTCCTTCCCATCCCCTGGTTCCATGAGGATGTCCCCATGTACCACCTCCACCCACCAGACCTCTAAACTCCCTGGGGACTCCAGTCTCTTGAGGATTAGGTGCATCTTCTCTGACTGAACCCAGACCCCGCAGTCCTCTGCTGTATATGTTTTGGGAGCCTCATATCAGCAGGTATATGTTGCCTGATTGGTGGTCAAGTGTCAGAGATCTGGGGCAGAGGTCCAGGTTAATTGTGACTGCTGGTCCTCCTACCGGGTCTCTCTCCTCCTCAGCTTCTTCTAGCTTTTCTATAATTCAACCACAAGGGTCAGGAGCTCTGTCCATGGGTGTAAATACCTGCATCTGACTCTTTCAGCTGCTGAGTCTTTCACAGGGCAGTCATGATAGGTGTCTTTTTGTAAGCACTTCATAACCTCAGTAATAGTGTCAGGCTTTGGGGCGTCCCTTTGAGCTGGATCCTACTTTGGGCCTGTTGCTGGACCTCCTTTTACGCAGGCTCGTCTCCATTTCCAGCCCTGCAGTTCTTTCAGACAAGAACAAATATGTGTCAGAGTTTTGACTGTGGGATGGCAACCCCATTTCTCACTTGATGCTCTGTCTTTCTGCTGGAGGTGGGGTCTACAAGCTTATATTTTTATATAATATAAATGTTATTTATTTTTAATTTATTAGATTTTATTATTTATATGCTTTCTAACAAGAAATAAAAATATATGGATACAGATTGGAAGGGAAATGGGATGCACAGGACAGAGTTAGGGGGAAGCATAATCTCGATCTGCTGTAGAAAAAAAGCTTTTAAAAATATATGCATATAAATTAGTAGATGTGAAATACACGTTCAATTTTGGGTAGGAGTTATTATCATCTTTCTCCAGGTCATGTCTACTTTCCCAGTTTCACTGAAACAAGACTACAAAATAGAACTTGACTCATCAATATACATGTTTCAAAAGCTATGTATAGGTATATGCTTTTATCATAATTGAGGTTCACTTTTTCCTGTGCATCCACTTCTCTATGTACTCATTGAATATTCGCCCAATGACCACAAGAATGTACACCATATTTTGTTCCACAGAAGGCATTAGCAAAAGTTAATTAAATTTCTATCATTATAATGCTCTACTCACTATATCCTATGTAAAATCATGAACCAAGTTACATGGGAAAAGTGACTGGTTGTATACCACAGTAGAAACCTGTTATTAATCTGTTCTGAAATATTCGAAATGGTTAAATATGATGACTACATACAATGAGAAGTTAATTAATATTCTTTTGAAGGTGACAAATCATTTCTGTCATCACTCTCCAGGCCAAATTATGAAGCAATGAATGTTTGAGAAACATATCTAGGAAGTAGCTACATGTAATCTATATACCTAAATAAGGACAGCATCCTAGACACAGAAACCTGTTATCTGATCTTTCCTCTGTGCTTCAAAGAATACAGATCTATATACTGTTTTATGAAATCTCATCTAAGACTTATAATAAATAGGATAGTAACATTTTCCAAAAGGAAACATTTATTTTTTTTGTTTTTATTTTTGTTTTTTGTTTTTTGTTTTTGTTTTTTGTTTTTGTTTTTGTTTTTTTTTTTATTTTCAGGGCTGATCATTTGGCATTGAGTAACCAATTGGTGTGCTCTCCCTAGGAGAAGGCTCTTTCTGCCACTCTCTGCATTCTTTATTTTTTTTAATTTTTTTTATTTATTGATATATTTATTTACATTTCAAATGATTTCCCTTTTCTGGACCCCCACTCCCCGAAAGTCCCATCAGTCCCCTTCCCTCCCCCTGTTTTCCCACCCAACCCTTCCCACTTCCCTGTTCTGATTTTGCTCTATACTGCTTCACTGAGTCTTTTCAGAACAAGGGGCCACTCCTCCTTTCTTCTTGTACCTCATTTGATGTGTCGATTATGTTTTGGGTATTCCAGTTTTCTAGGTTAATAACCACTTATTAGTGAGTGCATACCATGATTCATCTTTTGAGTCTGGGTTACCTCACTTAGTATGAAGTTCTCCAGATCCATCCATTTGCATAAGAATTTCACGAATTCATTGTTTCTAATGGCTGAATAGTACTCCATTGTGTAGATATACCACATTTTTTGCATCCACTCTTCTGTTGAGAGTTACCAGGGTTCTTTCCAACTTCTGGCAATTATAAATAGGGCTGCTATGAACATAGTGGAACATGTATCCTTATTACATGCTGGGGAGTCTTCTGGGTATATGCCCAGGAGTGGTATAGCAGGATCTTCTGGAAGTGAGGTTCCCAGTTTTCGGAGGAACCGCCAGACTGATTTCCAGAGTGGTTGTACCAATTTGCAACCCCACCAGCAGTGGAGGAGTGTTCCTCTTTCTCCACATCCTCGCCAACATCTACTGTCTCCTGAATTTTTAATCTTAGCCATTCTGACTGGTGTAAGATGAAATCTCAGGGTTGTTTTGATTTGCATTTCCCTAATGACTAATGAAGTTGAGCATTTTTTAAGATGTTTCTCTGCCATCCGAAGTTCTTCAGGTGAGAATTCTTTGTTTAACTCTGTACCCCATTTTTAATAGGATTGTTTGGTTTTCTGGAGTCTAACTTCTTGAGTTCTTTATATATATTGGATATTAGCCCTCTATCTGATGTAGGATTGGTGAAGATCTTTTCCCAATTTGTTGGTTGCCGATTTGTCCTTTTGATGGTGTCCTTTGCCGTACAGAAACCTTGTAATTTTATGAGGTCCCATTTTTCAATTCTTGATCTTAGAGCATACGCTATTGGTGTTCTGTTCAGAAACTTTCTCCCTGTACCGATGTCCTCAAGGGTCTTCCCCAGTTTCTTTTCTATTAGCTTCAGAGTGTCTGGCTTTATGTGGAGGTCCTTGATCCATTTGGATTTCAGTTTAGTACAAGAAGACAGGGATGGATCAATTCGCATTCTTCTGCATGCTGACCTCAAATGGAAGGATAATAAATTGGATTGATGATAGATAGCTGATAGATGATAGATGCATAGATACATAGATACATAGATTGAGGCATAAATATATACATAATAGGCAGGCATACAGGTAGATAGGTGATAGGTACATAAATACGCATAAATATTTACTAACAGATCTTATAAAACGTGTTGTTTTTATATAATTAATTAGAATTGCTATAATTATTATTAAGCAAATGTGTCATCTTGTGGTAAAATACTCAGGTTATTTTAATCTAAGGCTGTAAGTACTTGATTTTCTTTCTCACAGTTTGGGATCCCTGCCTTCTGTTTAATATCTTAGTTCTTTTTTGTTTGTTTATTTGTTTGTTTGTTTTGTTTCTGTTTCTGTTTCTGTTTCTGTTTTTGTTTGCTTGCGTGATTGCTTTTGCTTTTTTAATTACACCCAGAAATATTATTAGGATTTCTCTATATGTGGAAACAGAATTAATTTACATGTTCAGCAAACATCCATCCAGCTTAAACCCTCATGAATAAAAAGAAATTTGATTTCTTTAACTGCTTACTATTGGTTGATAATTCTACCGCAAGCACAGAAGAGTATTTTTCAATACTACAGTTAGCAGTTGTTGTATTGATTATCTCTCTTAATGTGGCAATGTTATGTAGAAATAGAACAGTCTGACTTAGCCTTTTTCATTTTTGTACTTTGAATTTTGTATAACTATCTCAGAGATGAACTCCTGACTTGATATATTTCATGTCCTGTCACTCTAGAAATTGAACCAATGTAATGATTTAAGTCTCCAGAATATCTAATGGAAAATGTCTTCAATATCTCCTACTCCAACACTTCTAGGTTTCCTTTTATAGCCTTAACTTTAAGCATGTTATTCTCAATGATATCTGAATTGCTGAGCACTGGCTGATGAAAATAAGACTGTCTTTCTAACAGTAAAATCCTTTTTCAAATCAATAAATGCGAAGACTGCAATCCATGGTTCATTTGCTCAGTCTTCTTGTCTCTCCTTTATGATGAGGACATTTCAGTTATTTTATTTGCCGTCTGTTTCTAAGAAAATGGTGGACACTAGAATATTCAGATCTGTATAGATAAGTGAGCTATTTAGCATCAGGATTTCTTGTTTTTACTCAGCGCCCCCCAAAGGTAAAAAACACATTTGCTACTGAATTCCAATTGCAAAAGCCAGATGGAGAACTGAAAAATGACACCTCAAGATGCATAATTTCATGTCAAGACTTAATGTCTTGATTTTAGTAGAAAATATTAAGACATTAAAGGAAGGAATTGTATTCATTAAATATACCTGTATTGGGACTAAATTATCCTAGCATGTCAGAAGCAATGTTACCAGCATGTTAAATTGGAAGGATTTTTGAGAATACTCACTTAACTTTATTAATAAAGAGAAATCTAAGCTTAAAAAATATCCCATAAACTCATTCAATGCATCTAAGTTCTATAACTAGGAAGGGATCTGAGACCGACATCATCTGGCATTTTTTGAATATCACTAGTTAAGTAAACAATGGGAAGAAAGGTAGATTGAAGAATAGGTGGGCAGGTATTGGTGGAGATTAAGGAAACAGTTAATGATGTAGAAACAGAAGGGTGACAATGAAAACAGAAAAGAAAACATGAGGAAACACCTGTGTCTATCATCTGAAGAAAGGAAGAATTGTAGCTCAAACTGAACATTTCTTCTTGACTATTATTTCATTTTCTAAAATTATCTAAAATTCGAATGATTATTTTCATATGCAATGGGTAAGGCAGAGTAAAAGGAATGACTTGTTCTTCTATAATGGTCATTGTAAACTTGACCACCCAAATGTCTACATGAACTGCACTGGTTTTCACCATCCATATGATGCCAAGACAAGAAGAAGTATGTAAGAAAAGGAAGATCTAAATGAGGAGACAACTTGTATGAAAATCTGTTAAAAGTAATGCTTACTAGTCAACAGAGCAACCATGACATTTTATTCTACTGTTTATTTAATGTGTTTCCTTTAGCTATGTTTTTCTACTAGCAAGTAAAGACTAGGAAGATTGAATGACATATTTCTTTTCTAAAGCAACTGGCATGTTTAAATACTTCAAATATAAATAGATATTTAGGCTTACAATCTATGTAGGAGAAGAACATACAGAAAAAAGTTTGCTCAAATACACAAAACCAACTAAATAAATAAGCAAAAGCACAAATTCTCATTTTTTAATAAAGCAAGAGCAACAATAACAAAAATACTTTTGAAGGATTTGCAATAAGAACACTAGAGTTTCCTGAAGTTCTACCTGTGGGGCTGATGTTGTGGTAGTGGCAGTTACAGAAAGCTCTGATTGCTCTATAATTCTGTAATTGTTCCATAAATTCTAAAGCTTGTTATGCCACAGCTATAAAACTTTGGGCAAAGTAGTTAATGGAGGCTTTATGCACGCCTGCATGATGCCGGACTGCTGTGGATTTCAAGAATAACATTTAAAAGGAAATGAGCTTTATGCTATAGGGTCCATAATACATTGAAATTTTATTTATGCAAAATGCAACTGTGTTTAAGATCTCAGTCTTTGATTGCATGATTAGGTGGGATTCCAATACTTGGTGTTTTTGTTGTAATATTTGCATCTGTAATTTGTAAGTTGGGAGGCTTTTCCTTAGTGTCTAGGAGAGGGTCTCACACATAACTGGTTACAAACCACTAATTTTTGAGTGATTCTTCTGTTTAATATATTTTTCAACAACTCACTGTGTGCATAACAACATAAGCAGAAGTTAGGATTCTAGACAACTCCCTTCACCTAACCAGCAGTTCCACAGGAATTTTAATTACTATCTATTCTAAGGATGCTCCTTCACATGGTAAGGCATAAGGATATACTTATTGTAGTTGCTAAGTAATGTAATTCAAATAAAATGATCTTATAATTTCCTGTCGAGCTCAGTCCTTTTGGTTTCAAATGATAGCTGTGTCACTCCTAAGCTATACTGCCTTGAGAAAACTATTATGTCTATTCTTTCTCATGATTTATAGCTCCTATGAAAGGATATGATATATAATTTTACCTGACACTCTGCTGGGAAATTTCTGTATCTAATAAAACAGTGCTTGACAATGAAGTATTTTCAAAATATTTATGTTCATTCCCATCTTTTTCACTTGAAATGATAAGATTTTGAACAATAAGTTATGGCAGTTTAGCATGTCAACAACTTTTTTTATGCCCATGAAAGAGTTCAATGGAGCATAATGTAAGTATGCACTATATTTTGATTCTGAACATATGTCTACCATTTCAAAGTTTACTGGACTTTTCTTTACCTGCTTTCTTTCATTCTTAAACTATGATAGCAGTGGGCTGGAAAAGCATGTGCTGAGATTAATTTCTTAAGGTTGAGGTCATCTAGGCAGAGAGATAGTTCAAGATGAACATGTTCCTAAAAATCTAACAATAAATAGGGAGGTGCTTCACAGAAACTGCTTTTTCCCACCCATGAATAGCCTGATTCTACCTGCTTCTTTTGCATAGCAACCTTCATCCTCAGCTTACATGTCAGTTCTTACATCGTGGATCATCACTAACACGGCATCTTAAAGCAGCATGCACATTTAGTCTCCCAGTTCCCACAGGTAGATAGACTGGTCATAGTGTGTCTAAGCTGGGCTTCATTTAGAAGCTGTCAAGATGGAAATCAAGGCATCAGTGGGCTCTGTTCTCTCCTGGGGACTCTGATGTTGGACTCTCTTGCAAATGCTGCCAGTCTTTGGACAGAATCCATGTCCTTACAGGTATATATTGAGCTGCAGGACCCCACCTGCTGAGAACAACCTCTTCTGATCTTTAAAGCAACACATTCCTTCACAATTGCCCTATGTTGTTCAAAGTTGCAATAATGCATCCAGCCAATCATGTTTTGGATTTGTTGTTGCTATTGTTGTTATTGTTGTTGTTGTTATTAGTAGTAGTAGTAGCAGTAGTGGTAGTAGTTGTAGCAGTAGTAATAGTAGTAGTAGTAGTAGTAGTAGTAGTAGTAGTAGTAGTACTTGCTCTTCTGCCTTCTAAATGTCTGCTGTCA
Organism: Apodemus sylvaticus; assembly: GCF_947179515.1. Lineage (NCBI taxonomy): Eukaryota > Metazoa > Chordata > Mammalia > Rodentia > Muridae > Apodemus > Apodemus sylvaticus. The sequence goes on along the minus strand of NC_067472.1, from coordinate 211,584,105 downwards.
TTAAATTATGCCTACCTGGATAACCTATTTAGTCTAAGGCCAATTGAAAATGACTTGGAATTTTAATTACAAACTCATTTCTCAGCAGTCCTTAAATTAATCTTTGATTAAGTAACAAAAATCTGCACACTTCCAGTGATAGGAATCCCAAAATTCTGCCTAGTATAGTGTTCAAAATGTGGTCCTGGGCAAGCAAAATTACTTTGTCCAGGAGCATGTTACAAATGCAGAATTTCAAGCCTCACCCCAGATCCAATGAAGTAGTGATTTTTCAAGACCACCAGGAGGCCCATGTGCATTTTAATAAGAAGCACTTACTTGAAAGCCAGTTTTCTGGTTCTTCCTGTTGTCATATCTCGCAATCTTTGTGTCACATCTTTGGTCTTATAAAAAAAAAAGCCATTTAGTTTCTTTATTTTATCTTCTCTGTTTCTTTGTTCCCTTTCTAATTTGGCAAAAAGGGGTCAGCTAAGGTCAAAGGCAACTTCTTGGATCATAGTCTGAAAGTGTAAGTAAGTTGCATCCTACTGAGCCATGGAAGAAAAGGGACTTTTTTTCAGAACATTTGCAATGGAGCTTTGATGGTTTATTATTTCTTAGCCTTTAGCATTCATAGTGGCACTTCTTTGCTACTGAGAGTGGACAATATTCAGAATATTATGAAAAAATTTAGTGTTTGTTTATGGTGCATGGCCAAAATGTTGGAAACTTTAAATGAAAATAGATCCCTCTGCAGAGCAGGGATAATAGTTAGAGGACAATGGAAAAAAGATAGCCTTTTCAACAAATGGTGCTGGTTCAACTGGAGGTCAACATGCAGAAGAATGCGAATTGATCCATCCTTGTCTCCTTGTACTAAGCTCAAATCCAAATGGATCAAGGACCTCCACATAAAGCCAGACACTCTGAAGCTAATAGAAAAGAAACTGGGGAAGACCCTTGAGGACATCGGTACAGGGAGAAAGTTTCTGAACAGAACACCAATAGCGTATGCTCTAAGAGCAAGAATTGACAAATAGGACCTCATAAAATTACAAAGTTTCTGTAAGGCAAAGGACACCATCAAGAGGACAAATCGGCAACCAACAAATTGGGAAAAGATCTTCACGAATCCTACATCAGATAGAGGGCTAATATCCAATATATATAAAGAACTCAAGAAGTTAGACTCCAGAAAACCAAACAACCCTATTAAAAAATGGGGTACAGAGTTAAACAAAGAATTCTCACCTGAAGAACTTCGGATGGCGGAGAAGCATCTTAAAAAATGCTCAACTTCATTAGTCATTAGGGAAATGCAAATCAAAACAACCCTAAGATTTCATCTTACACCAGTCAGAATGGCTAAGATTAAAAATTCAGGAGACAGCAGGTGTTGGAGAGGGTGTGGAGAAAGAGGAACACTCCTCCACTGCTGGTTGGGGTTGCAAATTGGTTCAACCACTCTGGAAAGCGGTCTGGCGGTTCCTCCGAAAACTGGGCACCTCACTTCCAGAAGATCCTGCTATACCACTCCTGGGCATATACCCAGAAGACTCCCCACCATGTAATAAGGATACATGTTCTACTATGTTCATAGCAGCCCTATTTGTAATTGCCAGATGCTGGAAAGAACCCAGGTATCCCTCAACAGAAGAGTGGATGCAAAAAATGTGGTATATCTACACAATGGAGTATTATTCAGCCATTAGAAACAATGAATTCATGAAATTCTTAGGCAAATGGATGGAGCTAGAGAACATCATACTAAGTGAGGTAACCCAGACTCAAAAGGTGAATCATGGTATGCACTCACTAATAAGTGGATATTAACCTAGAAAACTGGAATACCCAAAACATAATCCACACATCAAATGAGGTACAAGAAGAAAGGAGGAGTGGCCCCTGGTTCTGGAAAGACTCAGTGAAACAGTATTCAGCAAAACCAGAACGGGGAAGTGGGAAGGGGTGGGTGGGAGGACAGGGGAAGAGAAGGGGGCTTGCGGGACTTTCGGGGAGTGGGGGGGCTAGAAAAGGGGAAATCATTTGAAATGTAAATAAATTATATCGAATAATAAAAAAAAATAGTTAGAGGACAGAAATCAATTTTGTTTCAGATGGAAGGAATTATGCACCATCCGATTGTTACGATATGCTGCATTATTTAGAATGTATCTCACAGGGGCCAGCTTTCCACAGTGCATATTGATTTCATGTCCATTTAGCTATAGACTGAGATGGGACCATAAGGAAATTCAAGTACTGTTTGTTGGTCAAGGGTTTTAAACATATGCTCAGCTGCCCCGAGCTAATGAAACTTAACAGAAGAGTGTTAAAGTGGTTTGCCTCACCTCTACTTTAGTACCATCATGGTGATGATATTGCAAAGATGTTAAGAATCTTAAGCTATATACCACTCCTGGGCATATACCCAGAGGATTCCCCACCATGTAATAAGGATACATGCTCTACTATGTTCATAGCAGCCCTATTTATAATTGCCAGATGCTGGAAAGAACCCAGGTATCCCTCAACAGAAGAGTGGATGCAAAAAATGTGGTATATCTACACAATGGAGTACTATTCAGCCATTAGAAACAATGAATTCATGAAATTCTTAGGCAAATGGATGGAGCTAGAGAACATCATACTAAGTGAGGTAACCCAGACTCAAAAGGTGAATCATGGTATGCACTCACTAATAAGTGGTTATTAACCTAGAAAACTGGAATACCCAAAACATAATCCACACATCAAATGAGGTACAAGAAGAAAGGAGGAGTGGCCCCTGGTTCTGGATAGACTCAGTGAAACAGTATTTGGCAAAACCAGAACGGGGAAGTGGGAAGGGGTGGGTGGGAGGACAAGGGAAGAGAAGGGGACTGACGGGACTTTCGGGGAGTGGGGGGCTAGAAAAGGGGAAGTCATTTGAAATGTACATAAATTATATCGAATTAAAAAAAAAAAGAATCTTAAGCCATAAAGTGGACAATCCACTAACAGGATGTTGAAAAGTTCTAGAAGGACTGTTTCTCTAATGATAAAATGAATAGCTGAGCTGTTAAGAAATGATGGGAGAGACCAGATCAGGAAATATTAGAATTTATAATGTAACTATGTATATATTGGTGGCATAAGTATGGAGTAAGGGCAGAAACCTATTAAGTCCAGGAAGAAGCTGTGCCACATGCCAGAAATATCGTTCTAACATCCACTATTAAGGAGGTCATATAACACATTGCATATGCTATTATTACTGGCATATAATAAATATGCTAAGAGGTTTTGTTGTTGCTTTCAGTAAAGCACTATGGAATTTATTCTAGTGATTTCATATTTTCTCTGTAATAGTAACATGTCACATGGAGAAGGCATATCCCTCTGGTATTAATAGAACCAGTATAAGTGTGATAATAGCATTGTACTTAGTAGTCCTAACTGAGCACTCCAACTGGCAAATGCCAAACCTGGTACCGTAGATAACGTAGTTAAGCTACCCTTTTGTTACTAAAAGTTTGCAATGTGTTGAAGCAAAAACCCATTGGAATTATTACACACACACACACACACACAAATGGTGGCTGTATCAGGATGCGAATATAAACCACTATTTCAAGACAGGATGACAAAATCTAGAAAGTAGGTATAAGGATCACAGAAGTTGAAAAACCTCTGCAAAAGGACACTTGCCTGGATCTGAAAGCAGAGCAGGAGCCCCGAGGGACATCTACACCACTGACAAAGCAAACTGAGAGTTATTAATATGTCATATTTCTAAAGTGTGAGACATCAATGCAATGAGGTCTATCATCTCTGGGATCAGGTAGCTGATGGGAGTATCTGCTTCATAAGAAGGAAATTCAGCAGGAAAACAACAGAGAGATTTGATGATAAACTACACTCTTGTGTACAATATTACTTTATTAATTCTAATATTATACAAATATCCTGTTCACTGTCCCTAAAGGATAATTTGGCATACTGTACAGTTTTTAAAATGGAGTGCCATGAATTTGAAACTACCTGCTTGTTATTTTTTTCTAGAAAAAGTAAGTAGGCAAGTATGTATTGAGATGGCAAGAAGTGTTCTTTCTGCTGGATCTCATGACGTCTTATGATATAAAACATTTGAGTCCACTCTTCATGGTTAGTGCTTACTGATTAATCTTCAGACTTTCAAAGCCAGATACATGAATTAGCAAGCATTTAAAACAGCACAATTCTGCTTCGAAAAGCCAATGAATCGATGCGTAGGCTTCTTCCTTCTTCTTGTAAAGAACTGCATTGCTAACGCTCTCAGGCAAGCTCTGTCTGCTAAGATGTGGACCCATCACAAAGCCTGTTGATCAGCTCTATGGACCTGAACCTGCAAGTCAGTTGTTCTTAGTACTGGCTTTGCCAGCCACTCATTCTAAACTGTAGAATTTATTTCTTGGCAATAACTGACATTTACAAAAAAAAACAATTTGCAGAAGCCTCTGGGTTTAATGTTTTATACATTTCATACACATTATATTGTTTAATAGTCAAAATATATTGTATGATGGATGGAATCATTTCATACTTTCTTTTATGTGATGGGAAAATAATGCAAAGTGTAGTGGGGTTATTTCATTTAAACTTATGAAGAAACAAAGTCTGGATTTTTTTAAGCTGTCTCTATGTAGTAGGCATCCATTTAGCCCAGAAATTTAAGTTGCCTCTTTATCAAGCTGATAGCCAGAAAAGATACAAGTGAGAATTTTTTATTATTGCTGTTATTATTATTATTATTTTGCAGTCCATACATTTTCCCCTTCCAGTCGCCCCTCCCAATCTTGCCTCCCACCTTTCCTCCCCTCCCCTGTCTTATTGAGAGAGTAAGCATAGCATGGTTTGGGAAACAGAAACTTTTTCTTCTTTGCTAATTTGAGGGCTGAGGGAAGACTAAAATACATCTATTAAAAGCTAATTCCTTTACATCTTGAAAAATAAGGAGGGCATATCCTAAAACAGTTCTGCTTCTTTTAATTTTTCTCTTCCTCTTCTAATTTAGAAACTCCGAATCGATTGCCTTGGTATCCTGCTGCAGCCACTTTAGGTAGCAGGCATCACTGTCACCATCAGCAACAGCGAATGTGATCATTAGGCTTTCAATTGCCCTCACTTGCTTGGTCATTTCCTCATGCCATCAGATTGAAACTTGCTTATTACATTACAAAATGAAATGTATTAAGTTTGCTCAAGTTCATCTCTGGAGTTTACATCAGAGGGCTGTGATTATACAGTCTTTGAGCTGAAGCTGAAATTGACATTTTCTTAGAATATATAAAGATTAGACTAAACTACTTCCCATAATAAACAAAGACTAAGAAAATCCCCTTTCAGATTTAAGGTCCCAAAATATCACTTTGATGTCATACCCAGAAATCCCTCTACCTTGAGCTCCAGTGCCCAAGTCATATCCACATCAAAGGCTACACAATGATAAAATTGGTCCAACTCCATCGCCATTAAAACCTTGAAAATTCTTACAGCTAACTTACTGAATATTTCAAGGAACCCATTGAAAAACAAGATGTGTCTAGAAAAAGTGACAGGAATGTGAAACGTAGGCTCTACTAATAAATGGATCCAGTATTTGATTTTATTGTTTTATTAATCATTTTATTTGTTTACATGTCAAATAATATGCCCCTTTCCCGGTTGGGCCTCCACAAATCCTCCATCCCATTCCCCTATCCCCAATCCCCTTGGCCTAAATGAGGGTGCTGCTCCACTCACCTACTCCTGCCTCACTGCTCTAGCATCCCCCTACACTGAGGTATCAATTCTCCATAGGGCCAAGGCCTCCTTTCCCATTGATGCCAGATAAGAACATCCTGTGCTACATGTGTAAATGGAACCATGGGCCCATCCATGTATACTCTTTGGTTGGTGGTTTAGTCCCTGGGAGCTCTGGGTCATCTGTTTAGTTGATATTGTTCTTCCTATGGGGTTGATATCCCCTTCTACTCCTTTAATCCTTCCACTAGCTCTTCTATTGGGGTACTCATGCTTAGTCCAATGGTTGGGAGTGAGTATCTGTATCTGTGTTAGTCAGGTGCTGGCAGAACCTCTCAGGGGACAGCCATACCTGGCTTCTGTCAGCTACTGCTTCTTGGCATCATCAATAGTGTCGGGATTTGATGTCTGCAGATGGGATGGTTTCTACTATTTTAAAACAAAGAGACTTTAACATTAATAGCCTTGATTTCCTTGATTACAAAATAAATACAAGTATTTACTAGGTAGAATATTTTGAAAACAAGAAATTCATATGTTACCTACTTATCTTGTATTGTGCTTATGAGCTGGACATTCTCAATCGAATTTTTCAATTGAAAGCATTACACTCATAAAATTAAAACTAATGATGCTGACAGATATAACCCTGTTATGCTTGATTATCGTAACTGATGATATTTGTAACTGCCCCATCTCCTCTAACATATAATTCAAAGGATGCTAATTTATAATCTTAAGAGAAATATTAAGAAATGAAGAGTCTATTATTATTACGTGCTCCTTTCTTCCAGTGTTTAATTTGATTAAGACCTCTGAATGTTGTCCATTGGTGCATGTCAATGAAGAGTTTCTGAAGTCCTGAAACTGTAACTTACGACTTATGTAGTTATCTGTTGCTATTATGCAATAAAATTACTGTCTTTGAGTCTGTGTATTCATAGGTTAAGCACTCTGCAGTAGCTTTACTGGCCAGATTCTCACTGAGGATCAAGTTCTGTTACAGCCCAACCTGACTCCCTGCTACTAGGATATCTGCCTTCTTCTGTGTTATGCATTTCTCAGCATCAGCATCCACATGGAAGCACACTTACTGGACATAATGCTATGGGGACAAAATACATAGCTTTGTGAATGTGCCATAATCTTCCACACTTCTGAAATGTTTAACATGGGGTTTCTTATGCTGGGAACACAACTTCTCCATTTATCAGTTCAGAAAGCACAGGTTCATATTAAAACACAGCTAGTTCAAGTCCAAATGTACCTAGTAACCGTCCTCTCATGCATCAATATAACCCCTTGTAATATGTCAGCACTGTATTAAATACATAATTCCATTATGTATGTTCAAGACTGGCCTCCTTGGTGTGTGACCAGTCATCATTCTGCTCTCTACATAAAGCCTTATACTAGGAGAATGTTTCTTTGAATGTAAATGTTCCATAGGTTTTGTACACCTAGTCCACAGTTAGTTGGGCCACTTGGAATGATTATGAAATGTTTAGGAAGTGGAGCCTCACTACCATGTGTGCTTACCTTGGGAGAGGACCTTGAGGTTTTATAGCACGAACCTACTTCCTCTCTGTTCTCCTTTTTCTGACCAAATGCAATGTGAACAGTTGCCCTGTGTTTCTGCTACCAATGCCACCCTATGGCTTATATTCATTGCTAAACTGTAAGCCAATAAGTAAATAAATAAATAAAGTTTACATTTCTTGTTTTTTCATGGCAGATATTTTATTATGGCAATAGTTCATACAAAGAATAACATCCAGTATTAATGCCCACGTTAAATATTTGGTTTATTTTCTATATTTTTGTTTTGTAGAATGTGTGGGTACAACCAGAAGGCAGAATCTTGGTTAATTAGTAGCCCATCCTCTTGACTTCTTTACAACAGATTCTTACCAGTGTCCTCTCTGTCCCTCTGGGAGCTAGGTCCATCCTAGACCAATGTAACCCTCTTCTTCCTTACCCTTCCATGCTTGCCCTATTGTATTCCCTGTGAGATCAGCTAGTTGAGAGTGATGTCCTCAGTCTCTTGGCGAAGGATATGGTGGTAAGCATTCTACCATGGCTAGACAGATTCCCAGAATATTTGACAGGCAACTGACCCAAAAGAGGCTTCTTCTTTGTGAGGAAACTCTCTTGAACTATTTTATATACTTATCACTTCATAGTACATAGGTTTAAAGCCCTAAGAAGAACTGCCCAGCTGCCCTGGGCTTAGCTAGGAATATCACAATGCAAAATCATAAAGCCCCTATGACTCATGTAAGAGTAGACTATTGGCTGGATCTACAGACGACAAGACAGACAACCTATGGTAATTTTGATGATTCCTAGATGGGATCAAAATATGTTCCTCCTGCCAATATCTTTTAATCTTTCTGATTGTCAAGTCTGAGAAGCTCACCACTTTCCCAACCCAAGGGTGAGCCAGGTATCTGTGCATAGCCAACAGTCCTATGTAAGGGTTAAGTATTCAAATGTTAGCTTCACAATGAAAATAAAGACATTCTCATCCAATTATAGAGTGAACTTTGATCATATTTAACACTGCTCTTGGTTTTCAGATGCATTTATTTATATGTAAAACCGCTCTTTGTTTTTCAGCTGCATTTAAGACAATTATGTTCCTCCCTCATGTTCTGTAGTAACTCCAATTAACTCCTTAGTTCACTACACTATTCTTGGTAGCATCGTTTTTTGGCTTGTCATTGGTGCCGTATATGGGGTGAATAGATATCTGTTTGTGTCTTCTTAGAAAAGACACACAACAGCATGCCTGCATATATCTGTTATGCATTTGTATGGCAAGGTACATAAAATTGAAGTAAACACATATGAATGGTGATTAAGTATGCAGTATATACACCTGGTAGATGTCTATGTACCTCTATGTTTATTTGTATTATATACATAAATGCCTATGAGATTTTTGGAGATGGGTATATCTTCATAGGCAAATATATGTCGTTACAAATCCAACTTTTTAAATAATTAAAATGCTCCTTGAAGACAAAGTAATCTATTTAGTGAAAAAATCATATTAGAAGACATTTGCTGGCACAAAATTATATTTTGTCTACACATAGCCATAGGTGTTTTTAAAAATGGTAAGCACTTGGGAAGTAGACAGACCAAAATCTTTTATGTTAATAACTATTTTGGTTCCCAGAGTAAATCAAAGCATAAGAATGAGAAAAAGTCAGACTAAGATATTTGCGAGTTCTTTTTACAATAAATGGTACTCATTTCTCAGTGAAATGTGCTGACATTGGGCACATTCTGAAAGCTTATAGTCCAATGAATCTGCTTACCAGGTATTAATTTACTTTCTATAGTTCATTTAATATAGTATTGATTAAATTAACATTTGGATTAATGACCTTTTAAATTCAATGGGACTAAAACTGTAATCTCTTAATATGAATGATAATTGCAAGACACAAGTGTCAGAAAATGAGTTTCCCAGATAATCTGCATTTATTTTGTATCATTATATAGGCACTATATAGTATATATGTAGTATACATATATATATAATATATTAGTATATATAATATATATAACATACACATATATGTATATATTAGATATTTATACTATAAAAATACATAAGCACAAGTTTGAAAATATTCAGGTATTATACATTTGATCATATATGTGATCATATATGTGATACATGTAACATGCATGTAGCATGATGTAAATCGAATTAATGTAAATGTCAAAGCATTTTTGAGTGCTTGGTGAATGCTACTTCTTATTCCAGACAAGGAATATGAAAGTGACTGATGCTAAGAAACTGATTTTGGAAAATAAGGATGACTGCATGCTTTTCATGTCTTAGATTTAAAAACAAAAGGACATATGGGATTCTTCATTCAAAAATTAGATGTAAAACAAAACAGAAGCGACTGCCACCTTCTTGACTCTTCTAGTTCCCAGTGCCCTGTAAAGCATCAAATCTGGGTTCAAGAAAACTAAGTCATGTGTGTCATCTACAGACTACATTGTTTTAGATTATACTGCTAGACATCATAAACTGTCCCCATGTCAAACCACCAAATTTTCTAGGCAGTCTTCTTCTCTTAGAACCTTGATGCAAAAATTAATTCGTCAACACAGTTCCTATGTAACTACATTCATCTGGAAATGTTATGGAAGCAAGTAGAACATTTCATTAAAAGCATTTCCAATGCTGCCTATTGTTTAAAATACCAAATGATTATTTTAATGGGAACTATTGATAAAAATGTTTTTCATTTTTAGTTTAAAGATTATTTTTAATGTGCAAAAAGGTGTTTGGTAAAGTAAAGGTGTTTTGCCTCCATCTGCTGCTGAGCAGTACAGATATTTGTGTGTCTGGTATCCACAAAGGCCAGAAGAAGACCCAGAATTCTCTGGAACTGGAGCTATAGATGCTTGTGGCCATCATGTGTTTGATGAGACTTGATTGAATCTGGGTTATCTGAAAGAATATCTCCTCAGCATGAAAATTGCTTTTTATTCTTAACTCTCAACTAAAAGTCTTTATTCTAAACCTTTTGATTATCAATTCCCAATTTTATGTCAAAAGCCTATAAGTGACTATACTCTTTTTTTCCATATTTTCCCCCCACAGGAATTTTTACCAACCTCTGTTTACAGCTAATAGGTAGTCTGTTCTTTTTTCAGTAACAATATGAGTCTCATTCAAACATTATCCATCACTAATAATCTTCCATATCTTTCCCTTACTTTCTGAATCTGTCCTAACCACTAATTGAGTAAAGCTAAATGTTTTACCCTTTTTACATGTTGGGGACCCGCAGGGAAAGACAGTGTGTCTGCTGGTGTCTTCCTCTTATGCAGGCAGGTTCTTCTTTTCTCATAATATCTTACAGCCCATCTTGCCTTCTGTTGGAAGTCATAGATACTAAGACACTATATCCACCTGACTTTCTGACCTCTACATTCTTGGAGTGCCCTGTGATCTCACTAATTCTTGAGACCTTGGGTGCCATTCTTAGACTCCTGTGTGAATGAATAATTTAAACAAGATAAGCAAGTAGCCTGAAATTATCTTAGAAGTAGTAGATCTGAGTTTACTACCTATACCTTTTTCTTGATACTTAAAGTGGGCAAATTTAAATTCTCCCATTTTCTTAACAACATGATTTCCTAAGCTAACAATATAAAAAATAAAGTAAATGACCTGATAAATCCCTGCATCAAATACCATAGAAATGACAACTTCATTGTAACCATTTTCTTTCTGTGGGTCTGTAGGTCAGATCAGGACACTGACAGTATCCAATGTGCTGCAGTGTGTGGCTATGATGCCACAAGCATATCCACAATCACAGTGTGATCCTCATTTAAAAGCCAAGATCTCTGATGATGGGAAAGCAAGATGTAGTGGATCAAAGGAAGGCTGCAACAGCTGACATGCCTCTGACCTTTAAGCATGTGGCAACTCCCACATAATGTGGGAGCCCACAGAATTGTCTAACATATGCTTCACTGATGGAAGACTTGCATGATATGGAAAGAGTGCAACTTACCAAACAAAAGTTTCTTAGGTTTGCATTTGTATCTTCAGTGTTTTTCTTATAATTGTGTCTATGCTAGAAACAGAATAATAAAGAATCTTATGGGAGTTTAGAGAAAAAAATTATTTTTTTGCATTTTTGATTTTTATTCTAGCATGTTTTGACCTTAGAAGAGATGCTCTTGGGTGAAGATCTATTAAGGGAGTTGAGTCAATTGAGCAATTCCTTTACTGTTAAACCACACAGTGGGCTCTATACCAGCAAACTTTACAAACTCCATTGAACTTTTCTTAAGCCTTCCTAAAAATACTAGACGATTCCCTGAGCAATCTCTCTTCTCCAACTTGCACTCTTATTTCCAGAGCTGATGGCTCTTTCCCTAACCCAAGAATTGCTGTTTTGTATCACAGCGACAGCCTGCGTCTGTGCTTCTTGGGGACAAGGATATTATGGCACTGATACCATGCTACACAGCTTACTGTAGGTCTAATTACATTTCATTTCTTTTATTCATCCATTAAAAGATTTGTCTTGAATATGCAAGATAATATTCACTGCTCTAAGTTGGAAGGGGATAATAGCACTCTTACACCATTGGATAAAATTAAATTTAGTGTAGTGTGTTATGTTATGTAATTAGAGCTGAATGAGCGCTTCTGTGGAGACATGCATAGCTTGTATATTTTGTGTTTTGGTTTTTGTTGTTGCTGTCATTGTTGTTTCTTGTGGGGGATATATATGTGTATATCCATGCGTCTATGTGCTTGTATGAATAGAAATGCACATGTGTGGGAGCCTACTTGTGTGAATATGCATGAGCATGGTACACAGTCCAGAAGCTAACTGAGTGGCTTCCTATCATTATCCACATCACTGAGCCTGAGGCTTGCCAGCCAGCTAGTCAACCAACCAGCTTGCCTAGGGTATCCTTTATCTTTACTTCTTTAGTGCTATGATTTCAGGTTGGGGTTTGTGGGGTGGTCATGACATCTGCCTGATTTTTGTAAGTGCCTAGTTGCTTAGCTCCCACCCTCATGCTTACATGTCAAGTGCTTTATCTACTAAGCTGTCACCCTATTCTGAATATTTTAAATGCAGACTCAAACGTTTCCTTTCTGACATAGCATACTTTGAATTTTTAGGGTGAAGACTCTTTTTGTCTTACTTCTGTTCCTGGGCCACTGCCCTTTAGTTCAGGGCAATGCTTTGGATCTGTCTTTCCCTTGGCCTGACATTCCTGGTTTATCTTAACTCCTCTATTTACAGAAGCTGAAAATTACAATATTGTAAATCCCCCAAATTATCTGATACCATGATGAAAATGATTATTCTTAATTCATCTCCATAGCCCTGCTATCTAGCACAGTGCCTTCCTTCTGGAGCTGCTTGCTAGATGTGGAATTCAATGGCTCATTTGATAAGTGCAAAACCAGCTTAACATTTCATTTTCTTCAAATAGAACTCAAAATAGGATTAACTGTGTCATCCCTCAGAAATGAAGCCGTTTCTAATATGTCTTCAGTGAAGGAGAAGAGGAAGACGAAAACATTCTACAAATTACAATAACCTAATGGCTGCTCACTAAACAATTCCGTATTAATTTTCAATGTTCTGCACATGGATGAGTGGAAGATCCCTTAATCCCACGTCCCATTTTACTTTTGCCTCATTTTCTCTGTCCCCTCATCATATTGCTTGCAGAAATCACCAGTGGCTGTGCATTCTCTTCCACTTTATAATTGCCAGAGAAGTCATAGACTTCATAATGCAGATCTGCTTCCCAGAGGTATGCTAAAATGGATTTACTTTCTCTATTTTGAGTGACTGACTTTGGGAAACTCTCTTCTTTATCAGATACTAGTGGAGAAACAGAACCTTTCAAGAGTGACAGTAAACTAATCACACAGTCTCCAGTTCTATATGCATAATGACTTTTAAGATGATTGAGATGAACCATACCACTCATGAGTATGAAAATCAGGTGACCCTGTGAGTTAGCCCCAGTGAGACAGTGTTGGATACTTAAATTACCAGTTCCTGGAGATCTGTGTTTGAATAATGTCAGAAATTGCTCTGTACACTTTATTCAAGCCACTGTGCTTTGTGTTTGAGTTTTTCTTACTTTTCCCAAGAAGTTGTTACCTTCAATGAAAAAGGACAGGGGAAGTCTCTTGAACTGCCTCTTTGCTTATGACAGCAAATAAACAAACAAACAGACATACAGACAGAGGTGTTTTGTTTTTGAAAGTCTAATTACCTACTTAGGAAAACAGATATTGTTTAAATACATATGATGAATGCAACAAAATATACAGAGGATAGACAATAGGAAAGGTAATGGCTAACTATCTAGGACTTTGGTGAGTGAGGAACTGTTTGATAAGCTTGTTGTCACCCAATAATAATTAAAGGGATCAAGAAGATTCATGTATTTTGCTATAGAAATCAATGTTCATTTACTTATCTTGGTGCTTAGCAAAGTGCAGATATTTGTAGGCATTTGAAAAATCATTTGTAGGGTACAGCCAGAGTCCTATGTCTAGGAATGATCTTGGAAATAAAAATGATGAGGCAAGTTGAACTGTGATAAGTTTTTTCATTGCAAAATTCACAAAGTAGCTCAGTCTAATTATATGTGGAAATACTTGTCAAACTGTTCACTTAAACATTTCCAACTTATACTAGGCAGACAAAGTATAGTAGCTGCAATATCAAAGCAGAAAGAATGCTTGACAAATGATGTGGTAAATCACTGTCAAACCAATGCCAACTAAATGCCATGTAAGAAACTCTGGAATTTATTAAGGGACATTATTGTTATGAAGTATTAGATGATGTTTTCTTTTCTCTGACCTTGTGGACTATTATTTCTAAGCCTGTAAATATGGTTTCTATTTACATTCCTAGGCTTTGTTTTGTTTCTCTAAACTATAATAACCTGACCCTGGACCAGTCCATAATACAAATAAAATATCCATCTAATTGGCTGGGATGTCATAAATATTCAATAAATAATCCAATAAATATTGGGAAATTTCCCAATAACCTGGTGTCTAAGTACTCTATGGCTGTGAAGAGACACCACAACAAAGGCAGCGCATATCAAAGAAAGCATTTTCACTGGGTGCTTCCTTACAGTTAGGGTTAGTACTTTTTCTTCATGATGGAATGCATGGTGGCACACAGGCAGGCAGTGGTGCTAGAGAAGTTCCTGAGAGCTACATTCTGATCCACAGGCAGCAGGGAGAAAGAGGGGGTTAGGGAGGGAGGGAAGGAGGGAGAAAGGGAGAGAGAGAGAGACAGACAGACAGACAGAAAAGGAGAGATGCAGAGTGGGAGAGAGACAGAGAGAGAGAGACAGACAGAGAGAAGAGAGAGAGAGAGAGAGAGAGAGAGAGAGAGAGAGAGAGAGAGAGAGAGAAGGGATTGGACCTTGTGTTGGCTTTTGAAATTTCAAAGCCCAAGCCTCATCAACATACATCCTTCTACAAGGACATACCTACTCCAATAAGGACAGGTCTCCTAATCTCTCCAAACATTTCATCAATTTGCATGCAAATGTATAAGCCTATGGGGGACATCACCATTCAAACCACCACACATGGCTATCATTGTTCTTCCCTGTCATTCTTCAGTGTTTGCATCTATTCATCTAATCACAGTCTTCAGCACTGTCCTCCATCCTTCATGTAACACACACTGGGTATCCTTAAAGGTACCAATAATTTTGATTAGCACTAAGAATATGGAGATGAAAACCAGTTCCTACCTTCAAAAATAATCCATTGAGGCAGACTTATTCATGATTGTGAATGGTACTTTTCTTTCACTGTGATAGTGAAAAAATAAAACAATATTTCACTCAGATGGTTTGCCACACACCTGCAATCATGGCCTTTTGAGGCTAAAACGGGAGAAGCAAGAGCGTAAGGTTCTGTGATAATTGATTTTCAGTAGTTTATGGCCTAGAATAAGCACTTTTCCTAAGTTATTGCTCATAGACTTCACAATAAAAATATTCCTCATTCCAATGGACAGATTTTAGAGGTAATGAGAATGAGCTTAGTAGTCACATGGTCAAAACAGAGTCATTAGCTTTATACAAGGCTCATAATGGCCAGAGAAAACTTCTCTCCACCATGAAATACTAAGGTCCTGAGACCAGGTGCTGAACACTGGACAACAGTTGAGAAGAGGCAGCTTGAGGAAATCTGTTACCATAAAAGCTACAATGTAATTTTGTGTATACTGAGTGCAGTTGCAAATAATGAAGATCCTAATACTGTACTTGGAGAGTACTTTGATTTGATTTATTTTATTGAAAAATAAATGCATGTTCAATAGGAAGTCTAGAGAGAGGCACTGTAGAAGACCCTGAGAGGAGTTGTTGGGGAAGTAGTAAGAGGTAGTAGAATTTGATCAAAACATGTTGTATACATTTATAAAAATTTCCAGATAATAAATTTAAGAGACGTAACAAAAATTCAAATGTAGAGTTGGTAAATGGGTAACTCAACTTGCTACCATGCCTGATTACCCTGAATTAAATACCAGGAACCAATGTAACTGAAGAGGAAACTCTTCAGTTTGCCTTAAATTTGACTTCAAACTAGCATCTATATGCTGGTGTGACATATGTGCAGACCCCACATATACATACACTTTTATCTACACAAACACACACACTAAACAATTAAATAATAAATAACATGTAATTTGGAAACACAAAACAATGCTAGTTCAGATAAACAGCATTTTTCTTAATATTCTGCTATTGTTTTGGGTAAAGACAGAAATGTATCTTTTAATGAAGATTATGTTCAAAATCATCTCAACTAATGTTACCCAGAATATTTATCTCAGATGAATACAATTTGTTTCATTATGTTTTCTCTGTGTCTTTTAAATTTTTGAATCATCCCTTGATCTTTTTCTCTTTTTTATTCATTCTTCTAGACATCTCTCTCTATCTTCTACTTTTTTTAATTTATAACTTTGTCAAATAAGTAACAAGTGGGAGGAAGGTGGATATCTATGTAGGATGAAAAGCTCCTGTACAAGGTTTGAGGGACACCTACAAAGGGGAACGTAATGTTCAAGTGTTTGTGGACATAGGAAGGAGTTGCAAGAACAGCAAGCTAGGAGAGTATTCATTTGAGCCAGTGGTAACTAGCAACAGAAATGTAATAAGGTGTTAAAGATCGAGCACTAGAAAAAGCATGACAGACACAGTTGTGCCAAACTGGATCAAATAATCAGAACAACTATTTTTAAATTTGGAGTAGCTAAAATTATATGTTATTTACTAATAGGCAATAAGAAAAATCAGGACTATGAATGCTTGACTTTAATCTCACTTATCCTGTAAAATGAAGCAGAACACTGTTAATCCACAGTCCATATGGCATACAAAGTAAGCTCAAGGCTAGCATGGGCAACATAGTGACATTCTGTCTCAAAATCAAAAGGGCAAAGGGGGCTGAAAGTCATCACAGTGGTCTGATGCTTTAACTAGCGTGCATGAGTTTAATCCTCACTACAACAACTAGAAACAAACCATCAATAACAAATGCACAGTGCTGTTCCTGCCACACTTCACTCCAAAATTATTGTAATATATCCATTAAAAACAATTCAGATAAAATTCAAGGGAATTCTATAACATGGTTGTCCTATAATCTAAACTGATGAAAAGTTTTGAGTCAGGCCAAGAATGGGGAATCATACAAAACGAAAGAGATTAAACAGTGATGGCAACTACAGGCAGTATTTGATCCAGAGCTGATCAACTTACTATAAAAACATTAGTTTGGGCTTAGGGAAGAAGAATATCAGTAATAACTGTCTGATATTGATGGCTGTGTTATGGTTAATGTAAGATAAGTTCCATGTTGTAGATATTACATGGTTGTTTATTGACAACAAATTCTCAGAGGGTTCAAGAAAGAGAAGTTCTACTGCTCTTTTGCAATGTTTGGGTAAACTTGAAATTGCTTCCCAATATTTTTACACTTTAATTTTATTATTGAGAGGAATATGAAATGAATAAACACTAAAGGGTACTGTAATCTTGGATTCAGACTGAAGGCAATTCCTTAGAGGTTGTGTGCTACATACAGATAAATTAAATACCTTTGACTGATGAGGTTTTGAACATGGAATATTCTCCAGAAACTCATGTGATAGGCACTTGATGGGAAACTATTTGGGAAGCTGGATGGGGCATGATAGGAGGTGTAGGTAACTTGAAGCTATGCATTTGAAGGTGATGACTGGTCCTAGATCTTTAATTCTTTTACTGACACTTGCTTAGAGTAATGTAAGCCTCTGGGCTCTGCTACCTCCTTCCAACCATGATGGACTCACATGTGAAAAACATAAAGCAAAATAAGTTCTACTTCCCTTAAATTATTTATTTGCTCAGGTATCTGTCACAGCAGCAATTAGTGGTTTGCCTGATCAGAAAAAGATATTACTATTTTACACACACACACATACACACACACACACATACCAATATTCCCTGTTTTTCAAACATATAGACTTATTCAATAAGTGTTGGACGGATTGAAAACTCCAAATTGGTACAGCTATTATCGTTATTATTACCATCACTATTTTACTGAATGTTTGGAATCACTCAAAAAATTAATTTGGATTTTCAGTCACATCTATCTGAAGGTGTTCAAATGACAAGATGCTCTAAAGAAAGTTGTTTCACTTTGGGAAAATTCCTTATGTACTCTTGACTTCCAGGATTTCAAATGACCCATATCTTACATGTACTTACTAAATCTAATCCACAGTGGCACTCTTGTAGATCCTCAGAAAGCAAGTTATTCAGATCAGAGGAACCACACAATCTCCAATGTCTTTATTGAACATACCTTTGCTCTTACAGTCTCGGTAACTCTGTTACTCCCATCCATCCTTAGAAATCAAATCTCTATTGTTCTTGAATATGAAGTTATTTCTTCTCATAAGGATCTATTTTTCCATAAAACATTAAATTGCATATTTCCTTTGTTTGTCTGTAACTGTCCAAAACACAAAACTTCTGGAACTGGGTATTCGGTAAGATATGTTGTGGTTTGTTGTATTTACTGTTGTGTACTCCTGGTTCGTCCAGCATATAGTATGTTAAATACAAAAATGTATTACTGAAATAATTATATAAATTCATGAATGAGCCAAGCACAGTGCTAGGCACTCAAGATCTATCATTTGACTTCTTTCCAGCAACCCAACGGTATGGATAAGAAATTAGGTTGAATTAGCCCTGTGTCAATGGATTAAGCAAACAACTGTTCAAAACTATTGGTAAGACAAAACTTACAAACATATGAAATGTCTACAGTAATCATTTCTTTGCCTAGTTTCCCAAACAATAAAATCAATGGCTACTTAGACAGCATTTGTGAAAAGCATTGTAGTAAGTACTGTAAGCAATTTAGATAAATTAAAACAGTGGGGTATATTGCAGATCATAAACAGACACTGTGCAATATTATAGAAGGGGACATGTTAGTATCTACAGGGGTCCAAGAATCAGTACCTAAGGGATTCTAAGACAGGACCGTATTAATATACAATTTCCATAAATTATAGGCAAGGCTGATTTTAAAGATTAGCAACATTTTACTTTCATAGTCATGTATCTTCTACAGAATTACTAGTTTTATCATATGGTCAATAATCAGAAAAATAATATCAGAAGATTCAACTAATTATTTCTTGCTCGCTTTTTTTCTCTCAATTTTGAAAATTCCCTTTAAAGTTTTCTAAACAAACAAAATGAATCTTTATGCAAGTAAAGAATGGTGTTTGTGTGACATAGTATCACACTAGGGTGAGAGCACCCTGAAGCAAAGAAGATCAGCCTACCAACAGGGCCTTAGATTCTTTTTAAATTAATTTATATGCATTTTTTGTTTTGCTCATGCATTTTATTGAAAAGAAATATTTCCCAGACAACATATTCCGATCATGGTTTCACCTTCCCCAACACCTCCGTGAATCTTCCTACATTTCTCCCCATGTAACTCCAAACCCCTTCTCCCTTCTCTCTCTCCCTCCCTCCCTCACTCCCTCTTTCTCTCTCTTTCTCTCTCTTTCTCTCTCTCTCTCTCTTCTGTCTCTCTTTGTCTCTCTCTGTCTCTCTCTTTGTCTGTGTCTGTCTGTCTGTCTGTCTGTCTGTCTGTCTGTCTCTCTCTCTCTCTCTCTCTCTCTCTCTCTCAAGCAAGTCAACAGGAAAGCAAACAAACAAACAAAAAGTATACCAAAGAAAAACCACACTAAGAAGACAATTTCCATAAACTGCAGGCAAGATTTTTTTCTTTAACGGTCAGTAGGTTTTGACAGTGCTCAAAGAAAAACTAATTACTTTCAGGTATTAAACATCAAGACAGGTGAGAAAAGGAAACTCACCCTAATTATGTACAGAGACAATGCTGTATGCAAATTTCCATTTCCTTCTAAAATAATGAATGATTGCTTAGGAAGAAAATAATTGCTTTGGCAATAAATGCAGCTGTTATTTATGTCACATTATTTATAAGACTGATGTGCATAATATTCCTCGAGTCTTAGTATAAATTACAATAATTCAAGAGCACATCACCTACAGACACATGAAAATGTGCTTTAGTTGCTACATTGCTCATTCTAATAAGAACGGGGACTTTTCTCAGAAATAAAGATATTTTATGGGAAGAAATGAGTAAATAACCTCATTATTGACAAACCAGAGTAGAGGAGATACAATAGAGCAGCATAACAGTTCTATGATATAAACATCTCTAATATAAACAAATGGCCTAAGGATTCACAGCTATTTAGTCTTTACAACATCTTAAAGTGGGTGTTATGATGCACAAAGGTATAACTAGATGCTGCAATAGGAAATAATGGTCTAAACTTATACATCTTATACATCTGATATAAAAATTTCAGTCTGATTATTGAACAAATAAACTCATTTCTTATTGTACAATGAAAGTAATAATACCAATCCAGAATATTGTAAACATTATTATCACCCAAAATTCACTTGCTGATGCCAACTCCCTTCGCTCTGTGTGGCACTACTGGGAAATGAAGACTTTGGGAGGTTAGAGAAGTGATGTCTTTAATTAGAGTCCTTGTAAGAGAGACTCCCTGGAGCAGACTGGCTAATCATACTTCATGAAGGTACAAAAGACACCATCTATGAATCTAAGAGTGAACCCTCGGGAGCGATGAATCAACTTGTGTTATAAATCTTGAACATCCTAATCTATGGACCCGTGACCTGTGTTTTGCTATAGCAGGCCAAAGGACTAAAAAATTGTACAGAATTGTTCTGGTAATTAAATAGAACAATACATGCAAGATAATACAGTGTTAGCTGAATACAAAAGAGAACAGCTAACAAATGATGACAATGAAGAATGCATGCAAATATTTGTGAAACCTTTAATTTCTTACAAATGAGTTTAAAGCTACAATTGTTAATAATACCTTAATGACTGAATAGATATTGTTAGTACTTAATATATCGCTAATTTATACAAAGAACACTGCATGAGCTTGCCCTGGTCATAGATTAGATCCTCCCAACAGATCAGAGCAGACCTGAAAATAACAATTCTGCAATGACCCACCGCGCACACTATCCTTGTTTAACCGATTTTATTATGAGCATCATTTCACTGATGAGGAAATGTATTTTGTAGTTTGATAACTCATCTCAAATGAGCCAGTTGGATGACAAACCTAAGCCAGGGCTAGAAGGGGACTAGCAAAAGGCGTCCTGTCTTGATCCTGCTAACAGGAAAGAGTAAGTCCCATTTCTCTTCTGGCAGAAGGCAATAACAATGGCAGAGGTTTTGTTAGGTTTTTATTCTCTCAAACATTACATTCCTGCCACAATTTCCTCTTCCTCTATTCCTCCCAGTTCCTACCCTTGTGTCCCCTCTCCCCCCAAACTCAGAAAGACAGGATAAAAGGAATAAAGGTAGGAAGGAATGAAAAAGAAAGATCTCCAACAAGTTAAATCTCATTAGTAAAATATATTAATGAAAATATGAACAATGACAGACTTAATCACTTTTTCTTTTTTATTGGTTATTTTATTTATTTATATTTCAAATGTTATCTCCCTTCCCAGTTTCCCCTCCACAATCCTCTCCCCCTGCTCCCTCCACCCTGCCTCTATGAAGGTGCTCCCTACCCACCCATCCACTGCTGTCTCAGCACTCTAGTATTCCCCTATTGTGGGTCATCAAGCCTCAATAGGATCAAAGGGTTCTTCTCCCAGTGATGTCCAATAAGGCCATCCTCTGCTACATATCCAGGTAGAGGCATGGGTCCCTCCATGTGTACTCTTTGGTTTGTGGTTTAGTCCCTAGGAGATTTGGGAGCTCTGGTTGGTTGATATTGTTGTTCTTCCTATGGGGTTGCAAACCCCTTCAAATCCTACAGTGCTTGCCCTAACTTCTCCACAGGGCTATCAGCACTCAGTGCAATATGTGGCTGCATACATCTACATCTGTATTGGTCATGCTCTGGCAGAGCCTCTCAGGGGACAGCTATAATAGGTTTCTGTCAGTAAGCACTTCTTAGCATCAGCAAATGTCTGGGTTTGGTGTCTGCTGATGGGATGGATCCCTAAGTAGAGTGGTCTTTGGATGGCCTTTCTTTCAGTCTCTGCTCCACTCTTTGTCCCTGCTTTTCTTTTTGACAGGAGGAATTCTGGGTTAATATTTTTGAGGTGAGTGGGTGTGGCTTAATCTCTCAACTGGGGGTCATGCCTATCTACTGCATATGGTCTCTACAGGTTCTGTCTCCACTCTGTTGGATATTTTGGCTAATGTACTCCCTGTTGGGTCCTGGGAACCTCTTGGGTCCTTAGCATCTGGGACTTTCTAGTGGCTATACCTAGTCCCCCCTCCCCCACTGCTACGCATCTACTTTTAAATTTTTGACCCCTCTGTGCTTCATCCCATCTCCTCCTGTATCTGAACCAGACCTCATTTTTCTCCTCCTCCATCCTCTCTCTCTTCCAGATTCCTCTCTCCCTCTACTTCCAAGAGATTCTGGCATCTTTGTAAGTGACAAAGTGTCACCTAGTTGAGATGTCTTTTCTAGGTGTGGTTTAATCACACTGCCATGAGGATCCTGGGGAACTGTCTATCTACATGTGCATTTCTTTTCTTTCTAGCATCCAGCATGTATTAGTACAATGCCAGTCTACATCTATCTGCTATCCTTGCTTCATTGTTACTCTTGCCTGGGGCTCTGTTTGAAGTTGCATTCACTCTGTTTAAGTTCTGCGGGCACCCATTCTCTTTTGTCATAAGGAACATTTCTTAGAGCAAGTACCATAATAATGGCAGTTACTGCTGCCTCTGCATTGACTTGGTATTGAGTGGATGTGTATCAGGCACTATGCTAGCTGCTTTAGACACATTACCTCTCTCACCCTCAAAATGATCCTGGAAATGAAGATTGTTATTCACATGGCATGGTGGTAAAGTACACTAAGCAATGTCACAGAGCTTTGGAAATGAAACTACCGGGTTAATACAGGTCCATCTGACTCCAGACCTATGCAGCTCCAACTCTACCACAATACAGACAGGTTTATAATTATCCTAGTACTTTGGATAATCATTATGATTATATCAATTAAAAGCTAATAAATACCCTAGTAGTCACAGTTAATCATTATTCTTCCAATCTGATGATATCTTTATATTGTGCAACATAGCTTACATGTATGTCTGATGTCGTGGACTTCATGGTCCTCATGATAGAATTATGTTCTATAGTATAACTGCCCACCACCACACCATGGACATATACTTACAGAATCTCTTTAATATAATCAGATATCTTGGGAACTGATGATTTATGGCTAATGGAAACAACACATTTTTAAACCAAACTCGGCTTGAGGGAAAGAAGAAAAGCCTTTTATATATTCTATCATATCACATTTTTTATGTCATCCTTTCCTATAGGTAAATATCAACTAAGTTTTTGTTAGAATCAAAAGGAAAATTCTTAGCCACCTTTAGCTGCATCATTTACCTGTAGGGGTTTGGTACTGATTTGGAGTAATTGGCTTGCCCATATTCTGACATTTTATCAGCCTATCTATATCCCTTGCTGTATGATACCTGCAACAATAACTACCTACCTTTTTCTCTAGCCAAATTAAGGACAACTAACTTTTACCTCTGTTAGACAGGATTTAGTGAGTAGATTTCAAGTGTGGTCTCTGACTGACCTTTGCTGGAGAAGGATGTCATCAGCATCAATGAAGCAAAAACAAAAGTAGGATATGAAGAAGGAACAAAGTGGGTGCTGTGACAGACTTGAGAGGTGAGGTCAGGGGTCAAGGAAGCTTCACTGAAGTAACTCAGAGACCATCACACTGGAATAAAGAAATAATGTGTATCTTATAATACCCATCCTCTTGTAGCTCAAATGGCTCTACCTTCTGTTGAATTTGATTGTTCCATGATAAATTAATGAAAAAAAATGGTGACACTGGAATTGCTCCATAATGAGAATAAAACTGGCACCCATTATCTGGATTCTTCAGTGGAATCGAGATGCTAATGAGCAGCCAGCAGCTCACAAAAGCCTCACCTTAGTATAATGAGAGATTAGTAAACTAGATTGCTCTGCCCTCTTGAAATCATGCATTTGAATCATCGCTCACTACAATGCAGCCCTTTACAAATGACACATTCTACAGCAGACCAATAACTCATTTCTGCCTCCCTGAAGGTTTTTTTCTTCCTATCTCTGAACCCAATATGCATTACTCATAAATATTAACATTTTGTTAGTGCGGGGTCTTAGGTCAATTTGAATGGTGGAGATTGGGGTCTCTGACTGAGTTGAAAAGAGAAATGAAGTTATTGTGAGTTTGTGGATAGAAATGAGTTCTGCAGGAAAAAAAATCTGATACACTGCATGGAATAAGTGACGATCTTTGGTTACTTTATTTATTGTCCAAAGAAGGAAAATCACAATAAAGAGATTAAGCTCATTTTTATAGCCTTAAAATTGTATACTGATCCTTCAAGTTCATTTTCTCCTCATCTCCAGAGTTTTCAAGTGTAGGATTTAAAAACAAGACTGTTGTAGCACCTATTAGTGGCTTATCATTATTATTTCTGCATACAGCATTTAATGAAGTTTTCACAAAAACTTCCCTGACAACTAATTGTAATTATTCTTCCCACATTCAACATTGTATTACTTAACATCCTTGTGAATTGCAGACCTAGATGATTTGAATGCAGATTTTTTAACTATAAGATGTATGCCTTAAAGCTAACATGACAAGGGAACAACAGGGCAGGGCAGACATGGCTCTGTCCTTTGCTTTGTAAAGCCCTTGCTTGCTATTTAGAGAATCATTTTGAGTTCACATTTCCCCCAACTTAATGATAGCACACATCATTAGGCTCAATAGATAGACTTAAACTATTTTTACATGTTTTTGGAAAACTAAGGTGCTGTATTAGACATCATTGAGATGGTATTAGGACCACTGCACATTTTATACCCCTAAGTGTGTGTGTATTGATGGACTCTGACTACTTAATATTTTAAGGTAATTAAACCACAAAAACTCATTGGAATAATGTTTAGGGCTGATTTAAACCCTTAAAAGCCATTAGCAGTTAACGTCCAAGTTGTTCTGAGTTTCTGAGTGTATGAAATTAAATCATAGGCTAGTGGCAAGATGCATCAAACCTTGACAACTTTACATATTTTACTACAAACCAGGAAATAGAGGAGGGCAAAAAACTGAATGTGAGAGCAAAAAATGTCCAACCCCCTCGCCCCTGATTTCCACTGGATGTTTCCTAGAATCATTGATTCCTAGAATCATTGTCTGAATAGCCCAATTTAATCTTCATTCAGGTGTACGTACAGGTATTTCACATGTTTTGGTTAGTAGAGTCAAATCAAAGGGTATATTTTCTGGGCCTGTAGAGCATGTAGAATTGATAGGTATGGGGAAGACACCACCCACCACCAAGAAGTTTAGCAACACAGACAAGTCATGGCTGATGTCTAACATTTTAGTGTAGTGTAGTAAGCAACCCAAGAAGAATGAGCAAATGAGGAGAGACTCAGTACAAAATACAACGTTGAGAATTATAAGATCTGGAGAGTCAGAAGTTCCTGGATTAGGGGAGGATATAATAAATAGGTTTAAATCCCTCATTAGAACCAAATGTAAAGGGTGATGAGCCTGTCACTAGAACAAAAATATCTATGGAAACATAAAAATATCTAGTAGAAAGCACAAGACTCTAGGAACAAGGGAATCTACCCTTTCAAATCAGCTTTAATCAGCTTTTTGCCATGAGAACAAGACACCTGAGGCAATGTATTTGCCTCTTAGTTCTGGAATTTTCAGTCCAAACCTGAGAAGCTTTGGAAATAGGAGTACAACATGGTATAAATGGGCAAATCCAAACCCCTTATATCAGGAGCCAGAAACAAAAGAGGAAAATATGTAGAACAGGGATTCATAAAATTCCATACCAACAGTAACCTAAGGACCTCTCACAAAATGTCAGCTACTAAGAGGACATAATGCCTCCCATGTAGTTCCAGCACAGGGGCCAGGCTTTCAGCACACAGTGGGTGTTCAACATATAAACCATATCATCTCTAGTGATAAAATATCCTGTTATGATCACAGAAAACAGCTGGGATCAAGAAATGATTCCAAATGAATAATTCCAGAATCTCAGCAACGATGACTTGTCATATTTAAACATAACTAAAATTTTTTTAAGTTTTAAAAGAAACAGAGAAACACATGCACAAGCAGAGAGAGAGAGAGAGAGAGAGAGAGAGAGAGAGAGAGAGAGAGAGGATTGGGTGGTGTTATGTTAGAGAAAGTGATCTATATTCACTATAGTATATGAAAAATAGGCAGTATAGAACACCATCTTTGCAATCATCAAAATACTCAATATTTCTCCATAAATCACAATTAATGAGTTCATCTGTCACCATTGGGTTACAAATGGTCTTAAAACTGGAAATGAGAGAGTTTGGGTCAGGCCCACTCTTTTATGAAAATGTTCAATGTGAACAGTGACTTTTTTTTTTCAACCAATTGTTGACAGAACTTTGAGGCCAAATGAGGCCCTGTTGATATGCCAGTGCTACCCATATCAACCTTCACCCTGGATCTGGGAAGCAGTACGGCTGCCTTCATAGAGTAGTGTCAGCATCACAGGTTTGTCTTTATATGTCTCTTGTCTGGACTGAAAGCTTATATAGTTTGAACAGATTTCATTCAATCTAAAGTGATCATTAAACTGAGCCCAAGCAGGTAAGGCCCAACAGGCAGCAGGCTGGGTATTATTCTGGATCTAATTTCCATAAACACTTATGATACATCTGTTTTCTCCCTAAGTTCATTTAAATAAAACCCAGATTTGTAGAGATCCACAAATGTGAAAAAATGTTTAATATGAAAATTATTTTAATAAAATTTGAATGTGCCTCTCAGCGCTCCAATGAATTTAAAGAAATGTGCTCATGACAAACTTCCTAAGCAAATGCCATTTTACTTTGGGGCACCTTGAAGCATAATGACCACTTTTTTCAATTTATGTGTCTAAAGACTGGGTACATATTTATGGCAAAACTATTACTTTAAAGAATGTTGCATTAGAAAGCAAATACCTTTTAAAAAAAGTAAAGAGGGTATAAACTTCTTTCCCATCAATGCGCAGTCCTTATGTGCACCTTTCAGAAGAAAATCCCATCACCAACATTAAATTCTTCTTTGAGCTCTCATTGATCAGAGCCTTAGACTATCCAAACAGTCCAAGACTAAAATAACACAGCAGAGATTTTGGAAAATCTCCAAAGTTCATTTTAGATTAAATCTACTGGTTTTTAGACTCTTGCCCTCGTCTAGTGATAAAGGTGGATTATCCCTGTACACTGTCTAATTAAGGACAAACAGTAACGTGACCATCTATACTTGTAGCAAAAATGTCATAACATTCCTTTTCTGTTTAAAAACAAAAACCTTTCATATTTGATCTGTCATTTGTGTGAATAGTGTACCATTGTGCCTTCAAAGCCTGAAGTATTAACTTAGGAAAAGACAATTTCCCTTGTAGCTAAACTATTTTTTTATATCATAATGGGATTTTCAACTTTGTTACTGTTGCCACTAGTTCCAAACTAATAGATCTGAGTGTGAGAGCTTTAAGTCAGCCTTTGATGGTGATAATGAATATAGAACTTTCTTTAATTAAAGTACTTTTAATCTGGGAGTGGAAAGCCAATTAGGAAGTTGCTGCATGCTTTACTCTAAAATTACATAGGTAGACCTAGATCAGAAGTGATAAAGATGCTGAATCTTCAAAGATCTGGTTTAATGTTATTTGTTACATAGTGGTATTGTGATCTGAAAAAAAATCAAAGCATCAATTCCTCGTTTGAAGAATTAGTGCATGCTTTTGTATCAAAGAATAATTTGTATGTGGAGTAACTACTATGATATATTCTGAGATGCAGGAAATAAAAGTACACAGTTTGTGGTAGTTTTAGAATCACAAGATGGAAGCCACTAAGAGACATCTATGCTATCCATAGTGATTCAAGTCTCTAATGATAGTCCTCTGTAGACAAAGGCAGACAGATCTGTGAGTGTAGGGCCAATTTATTCTACACAATGAGTCCCAGGTTAGCCAAGGCTACATGGTGACACCTTGTCTTTCAAAGGACAATGCGCAAGTGAGGAGTGGAGAGAGAGAGAGAGAGAGAGAGAGAGAGAGAGAGAGAGAGAGAAGAGAGAGAGAACTGTCTTTTTCTAGCTAATTAAAACTTGGGCAACCAGGAGAAGTCAATTTTTTCAAGGATAACTCACATGAGGCTAGAGATTCGTTTCTGGACAATGTCTACATAGTATATGTTTCTTTGATAGGAGTAGATATGAAGGGATAGTTCAATATCTGTAGCAGGATTTCGGCAAGCATATTTTAAGAGAAAGTGGGAGGGAAATTGACATCAACATAGGTTCAACTCCTGTGAAATAAGAAAGTATGGGAAGCACAGCTGGAGAACACCATACTGAGTGAGGTAACCCAGTCTCAAAAGATCAATCATGGTATGCACTCACTGATAAGTGGATATTAGCCTAGAAAATTGGAATACCCAAGACATAATCCACAAATTAAGTGATGTCCAAAAAGAATGAAGTTGTGGCCCCTAGTTCTGGAAAGACTCAGGAGTGCAAGAGTATAGGAGAATTCCAGAACAGGGAAGTGGGAAGGGGTCGATGGAGGAACAGGGAGAAGGAAGAGGGTTTATGGGACTTGAGGGGAGTGGGGACCCAGAAAAGAGGAAATCATTTGAAATGTAAATAAAAAATATATCAATAAAAAATATACTGAAAAAAATCGTTCATTGTAAAGTTATTCTTAAAAGGTTTCCTAAATCCAAGGAGCTCAGAAGGAAAAGCTTTAGAATCTCAGTGTGACTTTGCGATTAACTTGGAACAGCTACAAGACACAGCATTTTTTTATGCATACACTGAGGAAGATTTCAAGGTGCACTGAGGAGGCTTCTGAGTTTTGGAAGTTTCCTGAAGGAGATTTGAGAGGGTCTACTTCATGGCTACCATGATTTCCTAACATAATTAACATTTAACATTGCCTCACCTCTCTACACATATCTACTTATCTAATTTTCTTCATCTAAATATATAGAGGTCCTTCTCCTCTGATGAGTCTTTGTTGACTGTGGGTGATACTCCACCAGTGGAAATAAATAACAACTGTCCTAGTAAAAAACTTTGGATTGATGTAATAAGCAAGATTTTTAGATGATGATAACAAGAATAATTGATGTGGACTATGATTATTCTCTAGTGACTCAACAGACAGTAAATATTTTAACTCCAGTGTTCACATTAGATAATAACAATTCTATAAATATTTATTTCTCCCTCCCCTTAGAGAATATTGACTTATGTTCTATGCAAGGTCATCAGTTCTCTCACTAAGTGTCAGATCACTTTTTCTTTATATTTCTTTTGCTAATCTTGATTGATAACATACTTAGAGTATAAAGTTCTTTGGTTATGGATATTTCAATAGTGGGCTGACAAAGGTCAAGAACTACCCTGAATGTTGGTAGTGCCATCTCATTAGCTAAAGTCCTAAATAAATTAAAAAGAGGCAGGCTAGAAAGTTGTCTCAATAGTTAAGAGCAAATATTGCTCTTGATAAGAAAACTTAATCTGTTTTCTAGAAGCATGATGGGTGGATTACAATCACCTATGACTCCAGGTCCAGGGGAGTTCTTGTGAACCTCTATCCACATAGTCAAATATGCCCCTCTTCAACCATGTCCTGTATCCAATGATAGACGGAGACTAAAGGTCAAAATCAATCCTTCCTCTCTTATGCTATTGATATTAGACATTCTGTCATGGAAACAAAAGGGCAAGCACAGTTACTATGGCACAACCTTTTATTCTTAAGTACTTCCTACCTCCAAACCCTAATGAAACTCCTGTGAGAATCTCAGTTTTTCTATACATCAATCTATTCTTTTCCTTGACTGGATAGCAATAGTGTAGCACTATTATCAGAGTTCTTATGAAGTCCACAAGTGAACTCGGCTGGGGGAGTTTCACAGGACCACACCCTAGTGAAGGGAGAGGTAGTTAGGCTTAGGCAATTTCTCACAGGGCTAGACCCAGTAGAAAACTAAGTGGTCAGTCCTAATCCTATGTTCACTCAGACATTCATTAGAGCCAATAGTGTGTATATACATATGCATTTACATGAATATAAAAAATAAGGAGATGAAATTTTTGAGATGGGGTTAGGTGAGGGGATGGGAGGGATTAAAGGGAGGAGAGGAGAAGGTATAAATGATGTAAATGATATAAATGATGTATGTTCATATATGAAATCCTCAAAAAATAATTTTAAATAAGTAAAACTATTTGCCCCTTGGGAATTTTTTTGAAAGTTTTAAAGTAAAATTTAAACATTTGGGTTTAGTGCATATAATGAAAACACAATTGCAAAGAGGTTTGGGATACAAAGATTTGAAGACATTCAAATTTTGAAAATTCAAGCCAATTGGCAAATGTTTTGAAAGGCTTATTCCATTTTATTTAAATGGAAGCCTCACCATTTGAGCAACAGTATAGAGTCTAAGAAAAACATGCCCAGGGAAGAAACATATAATACATGCATTGGTTTGCTTTCCCATTTTACTACTATGATGTCTCAATGAGGTTTGATATTCTAAATTCTTCCAGCCTGTTGAAAAGTCGTCCATTCCACCAGTTCCTAAGTTCTAAGTCCTTTAACATTGTTTACAACATAACCTCCTTGAGGTTGTTCCTCCCTCTTTCTTTCCCTGATCTTATTGTCTATGAAGCACTAGTTATCACCTCTTCGATTGTGTGAATTTTTCCTGAGGGGACCAGGACAAAGGTCTGTTGATCTCAACATGGCACTGAGAGCAGACCAAGAAAATTACCTCACCCAAGGGTACCTGTGTGAAGCAGGAAGAGTATTGGACTATTGACAGAGCCTAGGTGATACTAAGACAGTTGCATCACTAAAAACATCCACCCAAGCTTTCCTGACAACTCCCAAAAGATGCAGCATTTGGGGTTTTCTGAACACTTTGAAGGTTGTTCTGGCTGTCAGAGTGTGTCTTGTCAACAATTGTTACTGTTTATAAAGTTTTGGAGAGGGACTTTGTGACTCAAGCAACTTTCACAGATTCCCAAGCTTTGTAAGTTGTGTGAATATAATTCTTTCCTCTAACAGGGAATGATTGTAGTCATTTTGTTTTTATTGAGCTATGTTTCTTACCAAAATATAACAACCTGGGATGTCAAAATTGTTCTTTTAAAACCCGTTAGATTTCCAGGCCAAGCAAAGACTCTCACTCATACAAAACATAGAACTTCTGAGACAGGTCAGAGAAGGGGAGGCGACAGAAAAAGAGAGGAATGAGTAGAAGATAGTAGAAGAAGAGACAAAGGAAAGAAAAGATATATGTAGAGAGAAGCAGGAAGGGACTGTAGCATGTGTCTTGCCACATACTAGGGCATATGCTATGTCCTACTAAGTCCTGTGACTACCTGCATAGTCATCCATAAATATTCTCAAGGTCATTCTAGTCCTTCCATCCCATCTCAATCACCTGCCGATAGACGATAGACGTCTTAGAAGTCATCTTCCCTGTGTGCTATTAATTGCAGGTTATTGTCACAAAATTGCTGACTGTTTCCTCCACACAGTGTAATTTGTTTTCAGGGCAGAAAACCTTTATTTTGAATATAATGTTAAATTGATTTTATAAATCTATGGCTATGTTACACATAGATAATTTATCTAGAGAAACTACACTCCCCCCTCTTTCCCTTCTCTCTTCCCTCAGAATGTACCTCATTCCCAGCCTGTTTTGTCATGCAGAGTAATTCTGATTTCCTTCTCCTTACTGTTCCTTCCATACTCACTTTTCTTGCTGCTGCAAGGGCACCACTAACTTACTTGTTATTTATTTATACTTTGCTATGTTCTGGGAAGAGTTCGTTGTATTACATATTCAACTGCAATAATCATATAAAAGAAAGTGTAAGTACAATATGAATCTAGGATTATGAATAATCTGTTTCTGTTCAGTTGTGATAAAAAATATTAGAAAAAAGTGTTAAAATGATATATCAGAGCATGGGAAATGTATGCTAGCGTGAAGGCCCAAGGCTTAGACTGAAATAAAATTAAAATGTCAAGATAAAAATCATATGTTCAACTCCTCTTACTCTTTCTTTCCTTCCTTCTCCATCTTTTGCCATTTTAGAGACAGAGTAACTCAACCTGGCTTTAGACTCATGCCAATCCTACTGCTGCAGTCTCCCTAGTTCTGGAGGCATGCAACACGACACCCGCCTTTAGGCTCTTGATTAATCTGAGTTATTGGCTGACAACTACTTGGCAAACAAAAGTTAGAAGGAACCAAAGCTAGTTTTGACATTACAGTCATTGTGGAGTATGTGAAACAATCCCCCAAGGAACAACAAAGAATTGTCCTGGGAAGAACTTGATTCTAGAACAGTATGTTGACATCATTTTTGAAACATGACATAGAGGGACAATAGATCAGAAGCAGGAGTCCTGGCATAGGAGTCCTGTTACCTAATACATAGAGAAAGAACAGTGGCTGGAGATCTAATTGAAAGCACCCAATCATAAGGACTAAAGCCTTTTGGGCCATAAACCATTCAGTAGATAATGACAGGTTCCTAGAGGGTGAGAAAAGACCCAAGTTGAATGGTGACTGCTAGCAATCTCTTTTAGCCTCTTTTGTATTGCCCCAAGCCAGCTTTGCTTTTCTCACACTTGAGTTTTATGGTTGCCCCTCCCTTGTAGTTACATCCTGGAAAGGGTATGACTGTAGTCTTCCTCACTAGGCCATGATCACAAATATTGGAGCCAGGGACACACAGAGCTCTGGACTAGGACTTTAATATGCCACTCACTGAAATAGCTATTTTCCTTAATGGTCTCTATCCAAAGAATAGCCCAGTGAAGGTGACATTGACTATTAACCTATTCTGAGTGTGGCAGGCCTGCACAAATGATGCCTAAATTGTTCCTCAAGAACAATTTGAGTGTGAATAGAAACTGCAAAATAGACTGTGTCATCCATGAAAAGACATCTCATCAGACATGCAGAACTTATTCCTCAAGATTCTCTACTTAAGGAAGCAGGCTCATCGCCACAGCAGAGATATCTATGGTAATGCTTCTTCAAACCAGTAAAACAAAAGTAACAGACTTTAGCACTGATTGTGTTTATTAATTTGCACAGCATGACATTGTTAATAGTCTCAAAAAACAATTTGGGTGTGCAAAGTGGCACAGAATAGAATATATTATGATGCTTAAGTTGTTTTAAATATCCAGAGTAGGCTTTTTTTTTCAAGTTGTTGTTATTTGGTGGTACATAAGATGCCCTTCGAGGAAGGAGATTTTAGAGACATGGCAGGTGGCTTCGTCACCTTCATTAGAGGTCTATATCTAAGCTACGCATGACTTTCAATTAAAGTCAGGAAGAGACATCTCAGATTTTTTATTTTTCTTGTAGCTATATGTTCTAGGAGAAAGTGTGTGTGTGTGTGTGTGTGTGTGTGTGTGTGTGTGTGCAAGAGAGAGAGAGAGAAAGAGAGAGAGAGACAGAGAGACAGAGAGACAGAAACAGAGAAAGACAGAGAGACAGAGAGACAAACAGAGCGAGACAGAGAGAGACAGAGAGAGAGCATGGATGTGGATGTGGGTGGTATATGTGTATTCATGTGTGTCTTTGTGTGTGTGTGTGTATGTATGTGTGTGTATGTGGTATATTGGTCTAGAGCAGTATGTACATACATGGGTATATGTATATACTTCTGTGTATATATGTGTATAGTTATATTTATACCAAAACCTTTGTATCTGATACTGCACTCATGATTAATTCAATAAAGATATAATGATAGCATTTGAAAAAGCTTTGTTACTAGGGCCTACTCCTAATGAATCCAAAAGAAGTTACACACACACACACACACACACACTTACACACACACACACACACACAATTGAAGGTAAGAAATGATATCACCACAATAAGAGCAGCATGTGTTAGAGTAGGAAACTCATAATGAGCAAGATTTGGGTGCAATGCTGACAAAATGACATTGTGCAAGAAACTGTACAGTGTTCTCAGAGTAAAGAGTGCTTTGATGTTCTCCTGGTCCTTTCTGCTGTGGCAGACTCCTAGCTGGTCTGCTCCTATAAAGACACCATAACCTGATCTATCCTGTACTATCTAGGATTCACTACACTCAGAGCAGTTGATGCCATTGCTTGAAAGCATGCAGGGCAACTGAGCAGACAGACTGAAAGCCTCCCTGGAGTACTGCGGCATATAAGGAAACAGAAACCATAGTTAGTAGGCCCCCCTGGAGAACATCTTCACATAGGACAACAGCTTGACTGCTCCACTGAAGACCCAACCATCTGAAGGCTTCCCAGGAGATCTACTACAACAGATCAGCAGTTTCTCTGCCCCTCTGAAGAGCCCCCATTTGGAAGGACCCACAGGTGGTCTCTCACAGCCAGGGCCACATGCCTACAGGGAGACCTGGAGCAACCCAGGAAAAGAAGAGGCAGACTCCAGACAGAATCACCCAGACCAACAAACACCAGGGATATCCAGATGGCAAAAGGCAAATGCAAGAGTATAAGCAGCAGAAGACAATATAGGTGGGCATCATCAGAAGCCAGTTCTCCCACCACAGCAAGCCCTGAATACAACAACACACCTGAAAATCAGGAATCTGTCCTAAAATCCTATCTCATGAAGATAATAGAGTCCTTTAAGGAGGATATCAATAACTCACTGAAAGAAATATATGAAACACAGGTAAACAGGTAAAGGAATTGAGAAAAGTGACCCAAGACCTAAAAGTGGAAGTAAAAACAATAAAGAAAATTCAAATAGAGGCAAACCTAGAAATGGAATACCTAGAAAGAGGTCAGGAATTACAAATGTAATTATCACTAGCAATACAAGAGACAGAAGAGAGAATCTCAGGTATAGAAGATACATTAGGAGAGATTGACACAACTGTCAAAGAAAATTCAAAATGTAAAACACTCATAACCCAAAGCATCTGGAAAATTCAGAACACAATAAAAACACCAAATCTAAGAATAATCAGAATAGAGGAGAATGAAGATTCCCAGCTCAAAGGACCTGAAATTGTCTTCAACAAAATCATAGAAGAAAACTTCTACAACCTAAAGAAAGTGATGGCCATAAAAGTACAAGAAGTCTATAGAACACCAAATCAATTAATGGGACCAGAAAAGAAAATCTTCTTGTCACATAATAATAAAGACACTAAATTCACAAAAAAAAGAAAGAATATTAAATGCCACAAGATGAAAGAGCCAAGTAGCATACAAAGGTAAGCCTATCAAAACTACAACAGACTCATCAAAAGAGACTGTGAAAGATAGGATAGCCTGGACAGAGGTCATGCAGAATCTAAGAGAACAAAAATGCTAGCCCAGGCTACTATACCCAGCAAAACTCTCAATCAACATAAATGGAGAAAACAAAAGATTCCAGGATAAAACCAGTTTCTTTCTACCAATCCATCCCTACAGAGGATCCTAGAAGGAAAACTCCAACACAAGAAAGGTACTTGCATCAAAGAAAGGACAAGATATTAAGCATCCAACAAGCCAAAAGGAGAGAATGACAAGCACATAAAGCCACCTACAAAAACAAGCATATCAGGCACCAACAGTCACCTCTCGGTAGTGTCTTTCACTATTAATTGATTCAGCTCATCTATGAAAAGACATAAGTTAACAGACTGGATCCGCAAACAAGATCCAACATTTTGCTGTGTACAAGAAACATACCTCAATAATAAAGACAGACACTAACCCAGAGTAAAAGGATGGAAAAAGGTCTTTGAAGCAAATGGTCCCAGGAAACAAGCTGGAGTTTTGAGCCTATCCAATAAAATGGATTTCCAACAAAAAGTTATCAAGTGTGATGAGGAAGAACACTTCATATTCATCAAGGGGAAAATCCACCAAGAGAAATTCTCAATTCTGAACATCTTTGCCCCAAATACAATAACGCCCACAATGATAAAAGAAACTTCGGTAATGCTCAAAAGCACAGGTTGAACAGAATACCACACAATAATAGTGGAAGACTTCAACACCCCATTATCATCAATGGAAATAGAAAAAAATCATAAAAACAATGGAAACATGTCATTGAACAGAAACACAATGAAACAAATAGAGGTTATGAACCAAATGGATTTAACAGATATCTACAGAACATTGAACCCTAAAACAAAAGACTAAAACTTCTTCTCAGCAATTCATGGTACCTTCTCCAAAGTCAACCATATAATTTGTCACAAAACAACCCTCAACAGATACAAGAAAACTGAAATAATTCCATGCATCCTATCAGATCACCATGATCATAGGCTGGTTTTCAATAACTACAAAAACAATAGAAAGCACACATATACATGGAAACTGAACAACTCTCTACACAATAACTAGGTCAGGAAAAAAATAAAGAAAGAAATTAATGACTCCCTGGAATTTATTGAAAAGGTTGACACAACCTATCTAAACTTGTGGGGCACAATGAAAACAGTGCTAAGAGGAAAATTCACAGCACTAAGTGCCCTGGTAAAGAAACTGGAGAGATCTTACATTAACAACAGCACACCTGAGAGCTCTAAAACAAAAAAGAAGCAAACACACTCAAGAGGAGTAGAAGGCATTAAATACTCAAACTCAGGACTGAAATCAACCAAATATAAACAGAGAATAATGCAAAGAATCAACAAAACCCAAAGCTGGTTCTTTGAGAGAATTAACAAGATAGATAAACCCCTAGCCAAAATAACTAAAGGGCACAGAAGCAGTATCCAAATTAACAAATCAGAAATGAAAAGGAAGACATAACAACAGACCTGGAAGAAATTAAAAAAAAAATCATCAGATCGTACTACAAAAGCCTATACTCAACAAAACTGGAAAATGTAGATGAAATGGATGGTTTTCTAGACAGATACCACATACCAAAGTTAAATCAAGAGCAGGTAAACTATGTAACAGGCCCATATCATACAAGGAAATAGAAGCCATTAAAAACCGCCCAAACAAAAAACCCAAGGCCAGATAGATTTAGTATAGAATTCTACCAGGCCTTCCAAGAAGACATAATAACAATATTCCTCAAACTATTTAATAAAATAAAAACAATAGGAACACTACCTAACTCAATTTAGGGAGCCACAATTTCTCTGATACCTAAACCACACAAGGAACCAATCAAAAAACAGAACGTCAGACCAAGATCACTTATGAATATCCATGCAAAAATATTCAATAAATTTCTTGCAAACTGATTCTAAGAATACATTGTCATTTATGATGATCAAGTAGGCTGAATCCCAGGGATACAAGGTTGGTTCAATATATGAAAATCCATTAACATAAGCCACTATATAAGCAAACTCAAAGGAAAAAAATCACATAATCATCTCCTTAGATGCAGAAAAAGCATTTGACAAGATACAACACCCCCTCATGTTAAAAGTATTGGAGAAATCAGAAATTCAATGCCCCACATCTAAACATAATAAAATCAATTTACTGCAAATAGATTCCCAATATCAAATTGAATGGAGATATACTTGAAAAATTCCACTAAAATCGGGGACAAGACAAGGATGCCCACTCTTCCCATATCTATTCAATATAGTACTTGAAGTTCTAACTAGAACAATAAGACAACAAAAAGAGATCCAGATTGGAAAAGAAGAAATAAAGGTATCACTATTTGCAGATGACAGTATACATAGGTGACTCTAAGAATTCTGCCAGACCACTTCTCCAGATGATAAACAACTTCAACAAAGTGGCCAGATATAAAATTAACTCAAATAAATCAGAAGATATCCTTTATACAAATAAAAAACAAGATGAGAAAAAATTAGGAAATAAACTCTCTTCATTATAGCCACAAATAATATAAAATATCTTGGGGTAATTCTAACCAAACAAGTGAAAGACTGGTATGACAATAACTTCAAGTTTCTCAAGAAAGAAATCAAAGATCTCAGAAGATGGAACAAACTCCCATGCTCCAAATGGATTGACAGAATTAATATAGTAAAAATGACCATCCTACCAAAAGCAATCTACAGATTCAATGCAATCCCCATCCAAAAAAAAAAAAAAAAATCCCAATACAATTCTTCAAAGACATGGAAAGAACAGTTCTCAAATTCATCTGGAAAAAAAAATCCAGAAGAGTGAAAACAATTCTTAACAGTGAAAGAAAGGCCAGGGGAATCACCATCCTTGACCTCAAGCTTTACTACAGAGCATTAGTGATAAAAAAACTGCCCAGTGTTGGTACAGAGACAGGTACATTAATTAATGGAATAGAATTGAAGACCCAGAAATAAAACCACATACTTACAGACACTTGATCTTTGACAAAGATATCAAAATTATACAATGGGAAAAAAGAAAGCATCTTCAATAAATGGTGCTGGTCTAACTGGCTGTTTATATGTAAAAAAAAAATGAAAATAGACCCATATTTGTCACCTTGCACAAAGCTCAAGTCCACGTGAATCAAGGACCTCAATATAAAACCAGATACACTGAATCTAATATAAGAGAAAGTGGGAAAGAAGCTAACCACCAAAACCCCAAACAACCGAATCAAAAATGGGGTATATTTACACAATGGAATACTACTCGGCTATTAAAAACAATGAATTTATGAAATTCGTAGGCAAATGGATGGAACTAGAAAATATCCTGAGTAAAGTAACATAATCACAAAAAAAAAAAAAAAAAAAAAAAAAAAAAAAAACGCATGGTATGCACTCACTGATAAGTGGATATTATCCCAAATGCTTGGAATACCCAAGATACAATTCACATACCAAATGAAGCTCAAGAAGTACAAAGTATGGATACTCTGGTCCTTTTTAGAAGGGGGAACAAAACACCCACAGGAGGAGATACAAAGTGTGTAGCAGAGACTGAGGAAAACATCATCCTGAGACTGCCCCACTGAGGGATCTATCCCATATACAGTTACAAAACCCAGACACTATTGTGGATGCCAAGTGCTTGAAGACAGGAGCCTGATATAGCTGTCATCTGGGAGGCTCTGCCAGTGCATGACAAATATCTCAGCTAACCATTGAACTGAGCACAGGGTCTCCAATGGAGGAGCTAGAGAAAGGACCCAAGGAGCTTTAGAACTAACAATAATATGAACCACCCAGTACCCTCAGAGATCCCAGGAACTAAATCACCAACCAAAGAGGGACCCATGGCTCCAGATGCATATGCAGCAGAGGATGGCCTTGTTTGACATCAAAGGGAGGAGAAGCCTTTGGTCCTGAGAAGGCTAGTTACCCCAGTATAGGGAAATACCAGGACAGGGAAGTGGGAGTAGGTGGATTGGTGAGCAGGGGCAGGGGGAATGGGTTAGGAGATTTTCAGGGCAGGAAACCAGGAAAGGGAACAACATTTGACATGTAAATAAAGAATATATCTATTTAAAATGTCAGAAACATTTAGTATTTATCACAAATGTAGTGGGGCTGGAGAGATGGCTCAGCAGTTAAGAGCACTGACTGCTCTTCTGAAGGTCCTGATTTCAAATCCCAGCAACCATATGGTGGCTCACAACCATCTGTAATGAGATCTGACACCCTCTTCTGGAGTGTCTGAAGATAGCTACAGTATACTTACATGTAATAATAAATCTTTAAAAAAAAAAAAAACAAATGTAGCAAGTATTTAATATCTTACCTCTCACACCTGCAATCTGAAGTCCCTGGACTTTTGAAGATATACCACTATAGCCTGTTAACTCAAATTTGGCAATTACAGTTTGAATGTAAACACTTAAGTCCTCAGTTTGGGATGTCATTTGGGAACATTATGGAGTCTTCTTAGATGGAGTTGGTTATTTGGTCTGGATCTTGTGTCTTTACAGATCAGACAAACTTCTGTCTATTCTCTGCTTGCTAAGTACTGATGCAAGGTGACTAGCCAGCCTTTTGAACTTGCATCCAGAGCTTACCTGCCTGCTGACATATTTTCACCTCAACAGTAAGGTGTCTTCCTAGAACTACAAGCCCAAATAAAGATTGTCTTCCCTAAAACTGTCTTTATAGAAGAGAAAATAAGAAAATGACCTTGCCTAAAACTTATTTTTACAGCAAAACTTTTTCAAAGTAAAAAGTCATGGTCTTTTAAAAATCTTTCTTAAAATTTAAAGATTGAATAATTGCTGTATTATTGTTCTATAGTATCAAAGATATACTTAATATTGCATTTCTAAAATGTGAAAAGAATTATGGGTTTTGAAGCCTTTGTCCCTGTGATTTTTTATTACAAAATAGCATAATATATAATAATGGTGTGTGTGTGTGTGTGTGTGTGTGTGTGTGTGTGTGCCTTTAATGTGATGGCACCTTTTGAATAGTCAGTCACTGAGAACTTATTATTCTGCTCTGTGGTAGACATGATAATCCCTGCCAATGCATAATGATTCCAAAGGCTTATTGAGGACTATTTACATGTTCAAGGTTACATAGTTCATAAACATCAAGAATGTCATTCTGACTTTAAATGCCATTCTAAGCCCCATGATTGCTATCAGGAGAAATGTCCATGGGAGCATAAATGTAGGAAGTGAAAATGCTAAACAAGAAGTACATAAAATGTCTATCTCTGTGATATTGTGGGTTGATCAAGATTAATGATCCAGTTGCCTCAAAATCTGTTTCTTTTTTGAGAGGCAGATTAAAATAATTAACAGTGATAGAAAATCAAATACAAGAACAGTGGCTTTCTATTTAGGGTTTTTTTATCAGCTATGTGAAAACATCTGTAGAGTATGTCCCTGATGCCTGAACACACCTGCAAGTGTGCTACCTGAGAGATGCTACAAGCTCCCCTTCTAGCTTTCCTCACGCTGACCTAACCATTCAAAAGCATCAGAAAAATCCCCCAACACTTTTATTCATATATTCCCTCCTGGCTCCCTCTAAAGGGAACAAACCAGATAAAAGTACTCCCCATCTTTTCTCACCTTTCCTATTGGATCTCCACCAGCTTGGTTGGTGTTCTTTGGAAGCTAATTTTATATGGCTCTTATATGCTCTTTGCCATAGCCAAGGAGTCTAATAAATCTTTAATTCCACAAGACTCTTCAGGTATAATTTGGAGGCCATAATAGAATGATCATTAAAGACTCCATGTAGGTGAATAACTTTCTCATGTGCAACACAGCACCTGTCTCTGACCCAGCAGTTCTTATCACATAGTACAAAAACCAATGATGAATGAACTTCCTTTGCTCTCAGGTCTCCAAGGATTTTGGCAAGTTGAAAACATCCATACCCTGGCTATAATGCCCTTTCGTATTTAAAATATTCAATAATTATTTATTGAGGCTAGTAATACATTAATGTTAATTACCTAAATCTGCCCTGCTTGTAATTTTTTTTTGGATTGTTTTGCTTTGTTTTGTTAAATATAGTGAGAAGACTCAAGTTTCCCTAACAGTAATAAACTGGAAAACTCTTCAAAAAGTCACTTAAAACTGTGTCTGTAGTCTTTTATTTCCCAGCATTCCTCTCTCAGAAATAAAAAAAGAAAAAGGATTTGCTTGGTTACTGACTTCAAGGTAGTATCTTTTTAAAAGATTCTTGGGATTGAAGCAAAATTTACAATCTATACATGAACTACAAATAACACACACATACATAAAAAGAAGTGGAAATGATGTTTCTATTTTTAAGTAAAATAGAACTGACTTTTCACAAGCAAATGAAATGCTTAGCAAGTTTTTATGTAGCAAAATACAGATCTTTTGGTGTTAATTAATTGTGTTAAATACATGGCATTAAGTTAATTACAAGTGGTATCTTCATGGGCTATATCTCCAAATTGTAGATTCAGGGACTTTCCCTTCTATGTGCTAATGTTTTGCTTGGCCATACTATCCAATTAAACAGATAATACAACACTCTGCCTAAAACAAACATCCACACTTAGCAATTTGAAATCAAATGGTTGTGGTGATCACTCTGCCACATACAGTGAAATGTGACAATTTAGAAAGACAATGGCTATGTTAATCTATTCAATGGAGTTTCAGAGCTAGTCGCATCCAGAAGAATAAATAAAGCATGAGCTTTACAGCTGTTTAGACAGATGAGCCAACAGGGAAAACAGTAAGTACTTCCATTCTCTCCTTGTTATCAATAAGCAATTGTTTTGCCTGCAGAGTCAATTTTTTTTTTTTACTTTTGTCTTGTTTATATTGAGTTGTGGTCTTCTTGTTATCTTTTTCAGGGCATAATATAAATTATACATTAACAGAAAATTAAAATAAGTAATTTATTATTGGAGTCTGTCTTTTTGACAATGACAATTTCACAAGACTTCAAAGTCTACCAACAATGCTTTTAGTTCCTGGGCTTTTGAAGTGAAGGCTTTATCTCCTTGAAGCCGTGCCCTTAATAAGCTGCTGTTTCGCTTGCTTTGATATTAGGAATGTCTTTTAAATCATGTATAACTGATACACATGTGTTATTGCTCTCTATTTCCCTGAGGAAGGATGAATTAATGTTTCTTTGTATAAACAGGGCACCAACAAAATTGCAAAGAAGTGACTCCATCCAAGTCCAACATGGCCCACAGGGGAGTTTATTAGACTAATATACAGGTGTATGTGTTAAAGAAATAGTGTATCACTGAAAAGACTAGCATGGTGATGACGTCACAGAAGACACATTATAGAGTTCTCCCCTTCCGCATTTTTTACCTCCATTGTAATATGGATTCCTCCAAGATCATAAGAAACAGATAGGTAAGATGGAGTGAAATCTCCAGTGAGAAATCCATTGGGCTTACTCTGCTTCTGCCCGTGGGCACATGCTCTAGCACTATTATGTTGGGGATTGGTTCTAATACTCTGTTTTAAGTCAGCTCCCTAAATCACACAGGAATCAGTTTATTTGGATGCTGTCTCCAATTGGTTTTTGATTGATCAATACAGAGCCAATGGCCAAATGACTACGCAGGATGAAAGCTGTGGAATTTTGAGGATTCTCCTGCAAGAAACACAGAAGAGAGAAGTAACAAAATTGTCATGACTTGGAAGCAGAGGTCAGATTTAAGAGCTGCAGGAGAAAATCATCCAGCGATGTAGGTGCAAAGGGAAAGTGGCCCCATGGGAAGGCTTCCAGAAGGAAACAGGGCAGCAGAGACAAATTATAGATTAAGAAAGTTTTAACTCAGGAATATCAGAGGGAAGTGTGTGTTAGCTGCCAAGAGGTTTGGAAGTGCCCAACCATTGAGCTAGTCAAAGTATATGAAAATAAAATGGTTGTGGGTGGGTGTCTTTTCATTTGTGAATCCAGAGAGCTCTGGCTTGTGGCAAGAAGTACGACCTCCCACTTGGAGCTCAGAGTAGATTGACAATTCACTACTACAACTATCACCACAGACTTAGTTATCATTACATTATTCCATATATTTTCTTATCATGGTTTCTGAGCTAGGGTTATCTCTGTTCTGTAATGGCAATCAATGGACATCATATACCTGGAGAAGAAGCTATACAGGAAAAAAAAAGTGCTTTGCACTTGGCTTATTAACAATTGTTTACACAGTAACTACCTGTCACTGAAACTCAATTGTAGATTAGTATATTACATGTCTGTTGTGTTATTTTTTTTTTACCATCTTAAGCATAGCAAAGTCACTAATATTCATTGGGCTACCTTATGTCTGTGCAACCACCTTCAGCATCTGTGAAATTACTTATCAATTCATACAATTCTATAAGGATTTCTCAGGAAACTAAAACTTTCTAGATCCAACTATGAAACCATTAGAATCTACTCATTAGTGTGCTTGGCTTAACATAGAACTCTTGCTTATCCAATCAACAAGTCTTTCATGATTCTCCTATATTTTGTTTTAAATGTGGGCTCTGTACAATTATAAGCAGAAAAATGAGATGCTAATTTTTAAACACTTGTGTGTAGGATGCCTAGATTGTTAGAATGGATCTGCAGAAGGACTTGACATTCAGATGGAAGTGAAAAGAAAAGATAGAAAGCATGATTTTCTTGAATCAGGGAAAGAGACTAGATCCTCCCCAGGTAGTGGACACAATGAATTCCTCATAACTTTGTTTGAGTGGGACAGTTGTCTCTTTCAAGAAAAAAAAAAAGAAAATTATCATTCTGGATAAAGTAGTAATTAATAAATTTAATAATACAGTATGGGTAAGAATAAAAGTTTAGGCTTATGCTTTTTTCTATCTTTAAAACGGAAAGGAGAAAATATAATATTATTTAAGATTGCTATTTCTTAATTCATGTTATTTATAAGTGGAAATTAAGCATATTACTTTAGGAATCTGATGTGGAAGACCAAAGGTTGATAGAGCCAGACTGGATTGTGGATTGGTTGTCTTCAAATTATTTGAAAAGTTTTACTCAACATAGGTTTTGCATAGGTAGCCAAAGCTGGAGATCTCTCAGCATGGATAAAAGCTGGAGAAAGAACATCACCTACAATAAGGCCTAGAGCAC
This sequence comes from Apodemus sylvaticus, assembly GCF_947179515.1. Classification (NCBI taxonomy): domain Eukaryota; kingdom Metazoa; phylum Chordata; class Mammalia; order Rodentia; family Muridae; genus Apodemus; species Apodemus sylvaticus. The sequence goes on along the minus strand of NC_067472.1, from coordinate 211,539,558 downwards.
AACTATGTATTAATTAACAGCCAAATGTTCCCTCATTCATTCACTCAGTTATTCAGTTATTTGATGAGTTTATACAATGTGTCAAGTACTATGACAGGTAGAGTAGACACAAAAACTGTTCCGGTCCTAAAAGAGATCTTAGCTACCTACAGAGCCCAAAAAAGAAGACAAATTGTACAAAAAAGGGCTTTAGGATACAATAGGAGATCAATACTCAATTATGAGGATGTTTGAGCTCAAGCTCTTAAAATAATTCCAAGTGTTATGGTTTTTACAGGTGGATTTTTTATTCATTTTGAAAAATAAAGTTATGACCTAGATATTCCTTGAATCCTCTGGCATCTAATTCAGGTATTAATACACAAGCAAATAATTTAATAAAATATACGTTTTTCTATTAGGAAATGGAAGTACTAAATTTTCTTCATTCACTTACTAATAATGACTAAGAAATATAATACTTAGGAGTTGCAAGTATCACCTGGGTATTCCAAAAGACTGGAAGGCAGGAGTCATCCAAAAACACAAGGGAGGTATTAGAGCTTTCATGTGTCTAAAGGATAGAATCTTAGGGCAAAGGAAAAACCAAAGCCACAGGATTTCCCTTGATAGCAGGATGTGTTCAAGCCTGTGGGCCGCTTGGTCAAATAGTGTAAGCCCAAATCTAACACATTTAACAATAGAAAATAAAACAAAGGAGACCACAGAGCACCTCATAATGCTGAGTTCAGACTTGTAGCACACTGCTGCTGTCTCAAGAGATTATTCTTCCCCTGGCTAAGCATCTTATGTCTGGCACAATACAAAATTGTCAAATATAAGCTTGATGTCTGTAGAAAAAAATTAATATATGCTCATCCTGGTTATTTATTATAGCCGTGCCAAACTTTCAGCTTCATTACTTGACAATATATGTAAATGATATCCCTAAGTTTTCCTATAAAACCATTTGGTGAGCACATCAATTGATAGGCATCAGAGTTCCCTTTTTTAAAGTCCAAAAAGGGACAATTAAAAAATGATGAGCCATATCTTTAATTAGGTTTTTACTTTCTATTTTCTGTTAATGTAAGCCCTAGCATGTACTCAGTCGATTTTATGTTCTTTGTGGTACAAAGTAATTTGCAATTCTTCTTTCCAACTTCAATGTATTGATAGGGCATAAAGTCTATTCTTAAATACAATCAAGCAATATTTAGTTAATTGATTTGGACACTGTATTTGAGATCTACTGCTGCATAACAAGTTAAACTTTTTCTTTCTTCTTTATTGGATATTTTCTTTATTTACATTTCAAATGTTACCACATTTCCCAGTTTTCCTCCTACCTTCCCTGAAACCCCCTATCCGATGTTCCCTCCTCCTGCTTCTATAAAGGTGTTGCGCCACCCACATACCCATTCCTGCATCTCTGCCTTAGCATTCCCCTTCACTGGGGCATCAAGAGTTCACATGACTAAGGACCTCTCCTCCCATTGATACCCAACAAGGCCATCCTCTGCTATATATGAAGCTGGAGCCATGGGTCCCTCCATGTGGACTCTTTGGTTGGTGGTTTAGTCCATGGGTGTGCTTGGGGGTCCGGTTGCTTGGTAGTTTTGTTCTTCCTATGAGGGTGCAAATCCTTCAGCTCCTTCATTCCTTTCTCTCTCCATTGGTGACCCAGTGCTCAATCCAATGGTTCACTATAGCATCCTCCTCTGGCAGAGCCTCTCAGGAAACAGCTATGCCAGTTTCCTGTCATCAAGCACTTCTTGGCATACACAATAGTGTCTGAGGGTGACTGTGAATGGGATAGATTCCCAGGTGGGGCAGTCTCTAGATTGTCTTCAGGCTCTGCTCCATACTTTGTCTCCATATTTCCTCCCGTGAGTATTTTGTTTGCCTTTCTAAGAAGGACCAAAGCATCCATACTTTGATCTTCCTTCTTCTTGAGCTTCTTCTGTTCTATGAATTGTATAGTGGGGATTCTGAGTTTGGGGGTTAATATCCACTTATTAGTGAGTGCATACCATGTGTGTTCTTTTGTTATTGGATTATCACACTTAGGGTGATATTTTCTAGTTCCATCCATTTGCCTAAGAATTTCATGAAATTGTTGTTTTTAATAGCTGAATAGTACACCATTGTGTAAATGTACCATATTTTCTCTATCCATTCCTCTTTCCAGCTTCTGATTATTATAAATAATGCTGCTATGAACACAGTAGAACAAGTTTCCTTGTTATATCTTGAATCATTTTTTGGGCATATGCCCAGGAGTGGTATAGCTGGGTCCTCAGGTAATACTATGTCCAATTTTCTGAGGAACCTTCAGACTGAGTGGTTGTACTAGTGTACAATTCCATCAACAATGGAGGAGTGTTCCTCTTTCTCCACATCCTTGCCAGCATCTGCTGTCTCCTGACTTTTTGATCTTAGCCATTCTGATTGATATGAGGTGGAATCTCAGGGTTGTTTTTAATTTGCATTTCCCTAAGGATGTTGAACATTTCTTTAGGTGCTTCTCGGCCATTGGATATTCCTTAGTTGAGAATTCTTTGTTTAGCTCTGTACCACATTATAATAGGGTTATTTGGTTCTCTGGAGTCTAACGCCATGAGTTATATATTGATCATTAGCCCTCTATTGGATGTAGGATTGGTAAAGATCTTTCCCCAATTTGTTGTTTGCCATTTTGTTTTATTGACAGTGTCCTTTGCCTTACAGGAACTTTGCAAAAATGTGGTATCTTTACACAATGGAATACTACTCAGCAATTAGAAACAATGAATTCACAAAATTTTTAGTCAAATGGTTTGATCTGGAAAATATCATCCTAAGTGAGGTAACCCAATCACAAAAGAATACACATGGAATGCAATCTCTGATAAGTGGATATTAATTAGCCCAGAAGCTCTGAATACCCAAGGCACAAATTGCATAACAAATGACTCCCATGAAGAAGTATGGAGAGGGTCCTGATCCTGGAAAGGATTGATCTAGCATGGGAAGGGCATATAAGGACAGAGAAAAAGGAGGGAGGTGATTGGAGAAGGGATGGAGAGAAGAAGGTTTATGGGACATATAGGGAGGGGGGATCCGGGAAAGGGGAAATCATTTGGAATGTAAACAAAGAATATAGAAAATAAAAATATTAAAAAAAATCCAGCAACTAGAATTCTTACCTTAATCATTATAAATAGACAGAGTCTAAGAAACATAACCCTGCATTCAGTGTTCACCTGCTTTATGCCAGATACTGTGAAAAGGATCAAAATTCCCTTACATACATTCCATTTTTCTTTTCATAAGCCTTATTATAAAAATGTAAATAAATAAAAACACTACATACCAGACCCAAAGCCTTTGTAAGGTAATGAACTTATGTTCTGTTAGAACTGCAACTCAAAGTGGAATCTATGAAGTTCCATATTAAATTTTACTCTTTAAGTATTGAATATATTTTATGTATTCATCTAATTAAAAAAAAGCCCATAATCCATGACAGCATTTCAATCAGAAAAAACTACTCTGTTCCCTTAACTCATCAATGACCTGAAATCAATGACCACATCATTCCCTTGTGCTTAGCTTTTCTTCATGTTACAGTGTATCCACAAGTAAGTACATTTGTCAACATCTACACATACATTAGTGACTTGATTCTGCATGAGAGAAAAGATGTGATTCATTTGTTTTTGAGGTCATGTGACCTTGCTTAATAGTGTAGATTCTAAGTCCTATATGTATTCTAACTTCTCTATTATATACATATATGTATATAATCTATATCAGTGTGTGTGTGTGTGTGTGTGTGTGTGTGTGTGTATTAGAGTAGATTAGTATCCATCCACTTGACCTGAGCCAGCAGGAACAGGGGTCCTGAATGACAAGGTGTTGAGTGAAAGACCAGGGATAAGAAATAAAGAAGATGAGAACAACGATGACAAAGGCTATAGTTAGGACCAGGAGCTCTTCTATAAGCCTATGATGCAGTCCAAGCAAGTTTACTAAGAAGTACAGTATTTGAGATACTATTTGTAGCCAAAGTCAGATCATGTTGACAGAGAGAACAAGAGATACCTCATATGTATGTGTGTGTGTGTGTGTGTGTTTGTGTGTGTGTGTATGTGTATGATTCCCATTTGTATCAAATACATTTCATTTTGATTTTCATAAGCCCCATGAGGTAGATACTAATGAGGTAGGTACTAATATCAATGTACCTCCCTTATCAATGAGGAAACTGAAGCTAGCAGGATGAAATCACTTGGCCAAATCTTGTTGAAGTGAAAATTTAAGACTGAGTGGGTCTACTTTCAAAGCATGTACTCACCTCAACTGGCTGTGTTGTTTGATTTTTACCATTTCCCTGAAAATTGTTAAATACTATCTTGATTCTTTAAGAAGTAAAAGTATTTGTCAATTGTTTTTCAATCTGAACACCACTTAACATGAATCTCTTTAGGGCTTGGGGAAATTAATTCCCAGAAGAGTTTAAACCAAAAGAAATCTGGGAATACACCATTTTTAAAATTTCAATAATCTACCAAGTTTATCCTTTTTTGTAGTCATTTTATCCTTTTCTGTACAATAATTACATATTGTACAACTAACATGTACATTTTCGTGCTTTTAGAATTTGTTTTAATTTTTTATGATATTTCTATGGAATATTATGTAGCTGTTAAAAAGATAGAGAAAAATGTAAGTGATCTCCAAGAAAATCACAAAAGGTGCAGAAAATCCATCACTGTCTGTGGCATTACTGTCTAAAGTATAAAATAAAAAGAGAGGACAAAGGAGAGAAGAGCCCGATACTGTGGCCTGGACACACAGATGACCAAACAGAGTTACAGGGTTTATAGGTCCAAATAAGCTAAGCAACTTTGTTTCTTCTCTGGAGGAGGCTGGAAACAGTGCCCATGTCTTCAGAGTTATACCATTTTAAACAAAGTCCCCTCACTTCCTGACTTCTGGGTTAGTCAGGCAGGCATGTACAAACCGTAAGTGGAAAGAGAAGGTGTAAATACTTGCTCTCTTAAAGTCCCCAAATCAGTGCAAGTGTTGCTAGCTGCAGTATGAATGCAGCAGAAATAATTTGGTCCTGAGAGGACTTGTGACAGCACTCTAAACAGGAAGGCATCATGAGGAAGTACACAGGAGCACCACACCTTGGACAGACAGACATAAGGAAGTAATAAGAGGTGAGATTATATAGGTCAACTGCACAGGCCTTGAGACTGGAGAACCATGCTCTTCAACCAGTCAATGCAAGCTTTGTGGTTTTCTAGGAACAATGGGCAGTGAATATAAGAAGAGAGAGAGAGAGATCAAAACAGTAAGTATTCGGTTGGCAGGGGTTGGGGTGAGGGTTGTATGTCCACATTCCCACAGAATACAAGGTACAAGAACAAAAGAGCTTGCTGTTTTTCTGTATGCTACAAGTATATAAACACTTGGAAATACAATATATTTAAACAGAAAAGGGAAAGCCCATGACATGGTAGCACCTGAGGCCCCTCCACCTGCAATTAGATGAAATAAATTAGCAATTTACAAGTACTTCCATTTTAAAAAGATCATGTAGGATAACTCAAAAACTTGTTTACAGAAAATTTTAAGTATCAGTATTTGTATTTGTGGCCCAATTTTTTCTACCTCAAAATAATTTCGCAAATTAAATACAGCAGAGCATTGGCACTATGTTTATAGACATTTTCTACCTTATAATCCCAACTGGAAGCTCACCCCAAAACAACAGCACCTATGGCTTTGCTATAAACTACAGAGATACTACGCCCAGTGTTTACATCTCTATAGGGGATCACCTGTCCATGCTCTTTAGGAAGGAGCCTCTTTCCAGAACTCACAGTAAACTACTAAACCAGGAGGCCAGTGTATATGCTCTCTCGCACAAGCACCTAAATCTTTGTGATTTTCCACACTCAAGAGCCTTCCTCTCAGGCCCCAAACTCAGTGTGTGTGAATCAGACCTTTGTAACTCTTCTCATATAACTGTTCCCTGCCCATTTCAGAGTTTTGTTAACAAACAATTAAACCTCCTACTCGTGGGGGCTTAAAAGCAAATTCAAGTTGGCAAACTGCCCAGTATTCAAAGGTATTTAAGAAATTTGGATGAAGGAATGAACACTAGATGAGGAGAAGGGCTAAGCCCAGGGTGTGCTTCTCCAGGCTGCTCCCTCAACAGCACTGGAAGCCTTTGCTGACTGAGCACCTTGCCTTGTTTTGTTTGTTCCCTCAGCTCCTCAGCCTGTCAGAACATCCATCATTAGCCAGTAAAGACTCACTTGTAAGATGAGGCATCTTCATTACTGAATTTTGTCGTTTCTTTTAAAGGTTCTAGTTAGAATCATATTTTAAAGGTTTTCAGATCAAAACAAAAGGAAAATAAAATAAAGAACTGACAAAGTCCAAGCTAAGGCCAGATTCATGAAGACGTGCTTCTAAATGTCCTTTCCTAAATATTTAACCAACTGTAGGTAAACTGCCTAGGGTACCATGAACACTTGATGCTGGCTGAGACAATGTAAAAGAAAGTCCTCCATCTTCCTCCATGATCTCTTCAACATGACATTCTAAATGCTTTTAAGGAAAGCAAGTGCTACCTCTAAGAAACCACAAATTAAAACCTTCAAGAAGAGCCTCTCTCCTGGCTGGGGATATATCTCAGAAGAAAGTGCTTGCTCAGAATACATACATACAAACATACATACATACATACATACCCTCTCTATATGCCCAAAGAAATGCAGCCTCTGTTCCCTCTCATAGCACTTCTTTATCCCTTATACTATGGATTCATCAATTACTCTTAGTCACAACTCATAAAAAGATGTAAATGTTTTTCTGGAATATAAGCTCCTTCATGGTATATTTTCCTAAGCAAGTTGTTTTGTACATATTTTCAATTATTAAAAATGTTTGCCAGTGTGGGTGGATATGGATTGTACCTCGAACATGCATGATCAGCCCTCTACCACTAAGCTGTCTAACGTTATTCTCCTTTTAATATGATAGTGTAAAGATTCTACTTAACATACAGAATTCCCATCTGAAGGCAAAAATCAACTGCCGTGCAATGTTTTTAAGAACACTTTTAAAAATTATGCCTTAAAATAGAAATGAATATGACAAGGACATATGCTCCACTATGTTCATAGCAGTCTTATTTATTGTAGCCAGAAGCTGGAAAAAACCCAGATGTCCTTCAACAGGGGAATGGATACAGAAAATGTGGTACATTCACACAATGGAGTACTGCTCAGCTATTAAAAACAATGACTTCATGAAATTCTTAGGCAAATGGATGAAACTAGAAAATATCATCTTGAGTGAAGTAACCCAATCACAAAAGAACACACATGGTATGCACTCACTGATATGTGGATATTAACCCAAAAGCTTGGAACACCCAGGAAACAATTCACAGACCACATGAAGCTCAAGAAGAAGGAAGACCAAAGTGTGGGTTCTTTGATCCTTTTTAGATGGGGGAACAAAATACTCAGAAAATACTGAGAAAAGGTATGGAGCAAAGACTGAAGGAAAGGTCATCCAGAAACTGCCCCACCTGGGGATTCATCCCATATACAGTCACTATTGTGGATGCCAAGAAGTATATGCTGACAGGAGCCTGATATAGTTTTCTCTTGAGAGGCTCTGTCAGAACCTGAGAAATAGAGGTGGATGCTTGCAGGCAACCATTGGACTGAGCACAGAGTCCCCAATGGAGGAGCTAGAGAAAGGACTGAAGCAGTTGAAGAGGTTTGCAACTCCATAGAAAGAACAACAATATCAACCAACCAGAGCTCCCAGGGTCTAAACCACCAACCAAGGAGTACACATGGAGGGACCCAAGGCTCCAGTCACATATGTAGCAGAGGATGGCCTTTGTGAGGCATCAATGGAAGAAGAGGCCTTGGTTCTATGAAGGCTCGATGCCCCAGTGTAGGGGAATTTGAGGGCAGGGAGGCAGAAGTGTGTGTGTGTGTGTGTGTGTGTGTGTGTGTGTGTGTGTTTGTGTGTGTATGTGTGTGTGTGTGTGTGTGTGTGTGGCATATACTCAAACAATCAGGAGCGGGTGAGATTTTCTGGATTTTCTAGCTGGGGGGAGGGAATTGGGAACATTGAAATGTAAATAAATAAAATATCCAATAAAAATTATATGAAAACAAACAAACAAAAAAGAAACGAATTTAGAAGTCATTGTTCCCCTGCTATCTGTAGTCCAAATGAAGCTGTGTGACAAAGGGTTACCTTCAGGTGGGAAGCTGTTTGGGATGCCTTTGTTTCTTTCTTGAATTCATTCTGATTTACTAGTGCCGAGCATGATAAAGAAATATACACCATTAGAAAAAAATTTGAGTCTGGAATACTTTTAATGTTTTCACTTCCCTCTTGAACCAAAACCTCCATCTTTAAGTATAATTAATTGGTGACTGAAACTTTAAGGAACATTAAGAAAGTTATTACCATATCAAAACATTTGAACAATGCCATCAATGTGTTTTCGGGCCAGCCAATTAATCAAAAGAGGTTTCGTGAGGTTGTACATAAAACTTAGTGTTTTAATCTTAGAACTAACATTCTCATGCACTCTTGGAAATCAAGTATTTAGATTGCATTTAGATTCTGATTCTGTTCTGACAACAACAAAAGACATGGTGTCAAGTAAACGCAGCCTTAAAAAGAAAAAAATAAAACACAACTTGGCGTTTGTATATAACAAAGTAACAGAAAAAGTGTGAGTTGCCCAATGAACCAAAACACAATGCAGCCTTCATGGCTACAGCCAGTGAGCTCTGAGCAAAGGAAGGGGATTCCACAACCTCCTAAATATGCTCTCAGTTAGATCCTGGATGAGCACTTTAGTAGTGATTAAAACTTATGATACTGCAGAGAGCCTTATGTCAAGATGTTTCCACGTTCCTTAATGTCGTGTGAACATCCCAGGTCAAATACATGACACTAATAGTCTGAAAATAAAGAGGATAAACCAGAAACTATTTTAACAGACTTAACAGGGTCCTCTTTGCAGTGGTTGTGGGAAAGACATGGCAGAGGCTGAACATTAACAACGGTTGTTAAGTTAGCATGAAACTACCCACTTCAAAAAGATTTTAAAGTATATTTTTTTAAATCCTGAAATGCATGTCCTGGTAAATTTCGATATAAATTTGATTTACAAATTCCACCGAAAATGTGACACAGCTGGCAGAATAAATAACTACAATAAATCATTATTAAATAACTGTAAATCTTTGTAATGACATAATGCCTAACTTAAAAAAAAGTATGCAGCAATGAACCTTCAGTAGAAGAAAAGTACTCTTCACACAGGAAAGCAAATTACAAAACTTACCATGCTCATATCGCAATATGATTCAATGACTAAACAGGGAAATATAATTCACATAAATTGTACTGAAGCCTACAGCAGAGCTGAGCTTACTATCCTATCAAAACAGTGTATGGTAAGGGGTAACACGCTCCGGCGGCTCCCACTGACGATCACACGCACAGCAGCTAAGTCTTACAGGTACAGCTGCATCCAATATTTTGTTAGACAATAAAAACATATTCCAGGTATCAATCAACAAGCGCAGTTTGTCCTTTCCCCCGAAGTTTCATAAATATTCTGTAGCAATAATTTATCAGCCTGCCACTCTCTGTTCCCTCCATACACAGTTCCACCCTACTTAAAAATAAACTTTTTCAAAAGATGTAGAGTTACATTCTTTTTGATGCAGAGCAGATGGGTAGCTACAGTAGTAACCCATTACTTTAGATACCGCTTCAAGTAAATCACTCCAAACATCTCTGCATTATTGAGCTCTCTGAAGCTTTTCTTTGTCAATGTTCAGAGGCTTGGTACCCTGTGGCAACCAACAGGGTTCATGGCTGTAGTCAGCAAGATGAACTCCAGCAGATGACAGGCCTCAGAGTTCCCGCTCACAACCTATTATTGCGGCCTCTGCCTCTCAGGAAGGGTAAATTATTAACCAACACTTTCATGGGAGAACTGTCTAAGACAAACCCATTAAAACTGTGAGCCCACCAAATATTTCAAACCATCAGATGGTAAAGTCTCTGTCCAGGTCACCATTGCTTTCTCTTGATTGTATTTATACTTCAGTTCCCCAACACTAGTCTTCATAAAATGGAAAGAGATTCCTGAAGGCTACCTCTTCCTACTTTTCTATTTGTCAGACCCGGTCAGCAAAAGCATTTCTTCATAGGAAGCCAACCCCTGCTTCTTTGAATCCTTTTAGATTTACCAGAACAGGAGGCTGATTTAAGCAGGTGGCTCCAGGACAAAAGATACACAAACTGATCTATGTAATACAGTAGATGGCAGACAGTCCTAATTTTAAACTAGATCAAAAACATTTTGCAAATGAGAATTTTTCCCACCTATATGTCCTTTTTCAATTTGTTGCAGTAACTAAGATAGTCATGAAGTGAGTCTACTCTAGACACACACCTGGAGCTCCAACTCGGTATTTCTTCCCAATCACTTCCCTCTTCACTGTCACTTCCGAGCCACACAAAACCATTCTCTGTGCATCCCCCACTCTCCTGGGAGAGAAAAGCATCTGTGCTATGGTTTCAAATCCAACACATTCCAGATCAAATAAATAAGTCAGTAAACGGATACCTAACTGTGCAGGGGGGGATAAACATCTACAAGTTATGTGTGGAAACAAATGAAAATATTTCCAAATAAGCAAAAGTTCAAAGGAGGGCAGCAAGACAGAAGGAACGAGAGGATTTCAGGTCTCAAGGGAGGCACAGGAGCAGGAGAACAGTTAGCACACCCAAGAGGCTCAGAGAAGGTACAACTCTGTGAGTAGCACAGGCCAAGGGGAGGAACCCCTAAGCACACACACCACTGTGGAAGGCACAGATCTGGATTACAAGTGTTGGCAACCTAAATGCTCTACCACAGTGTTCAGGAAAAGCACTAAAAGATAAAAATAATAGCCACTGCTAGGACTATGACTCCTGGATCAACCACTTAAGAATGATTTACTTGTGTTAAATCTATGATTACACAGCAGAAGAAGAAATGACCTCCTTTCTCCCCTCACTTTCTGTGTCCCTACATACCAGCCTATCCAGTTACCAACGTCCAGTTGAGGACCACAAAGTCCTATAATCAGCCTACATAGGAATGGCCCCCAAAGACTCTGTGTTTAAATGATTGGGCCATAGGGAGTTATTGGCACTATTACGGGGTGTGGCTTTATTCAGAGTAGGTGTGGCCTTGTTGAAGGAATTGTGTTACTGTGTAGCAGGCTTTGAGGTCTCCTGTGCTCTAGCTATGTCGGGCATGACACACAGTCTCCTGCTGCCTGCCTTGGGATCAAAATGTAGACCTCTCAGCTCCTTCTCCAGCACCATTCCTGCCTGGCCTGCAATCTGCTGTGTTAGCTACCATGACCATAATGGACTAAATCTCTGAAATTGTAAGCCAGCCTCAATTAAATATTTTCTGTTAGAAAAGTTGTCATGGCATCTCTTCATAGCATTAAAACCCTAACGAGACAATCGATTTTTACACAACAGATGAATTTTCTAGTGTAAATCAATCTCCAAGGTTCTGTGCAACAGCAACTTCAAACCTGACTTCTCAACTCTGCCCACCTTAGCAAGTGATGTCATCCACCACTCTGAACTCGGAAATGACTTTTTCCTTTTATACACACCACTCTCTCCTTCCTCAACTTTGTAAAACAAGTGTTTCCTTGGAGACACAGTGTATCTGAGTCTTTCCTCTAACCTTTGGAACAGAGGTAAATCTCTCTAAGGATTGAACCCAGTCTCTAGATTTACAGTATAGAGATAACACCAGTATAGAGATGGTAAGATTTGTTACTTAGCAAATCAATTCAACATATGTATAAATGATTGTCTTGGATCCAAATATCCTCATGGAGATTTAAGAGAGACTATCCCAAAGGGGAAACACTTTATCAATTTTAATTTTATTATTTTCACCTACTTTTCCCTAACTTTTCAGCTGTTTTGAGCTATCTTACAAGTGCATACCTTTCAATACCTACTCAGTAATCTGTGTCCTTCTTGATGAGAATGTGTTTGTTGTTTTTGTAGCTGGCAGAATGATTGCATTTCCCAGAAGCCTTGTTGTTCTTCTAATACTTTTCTTGTGCAATCAATCTCTAGAGCCTTCCAGTATCTCTACCTTCACTTACTCTCTAGTCCACTAGCTACATCCCAACACACATGCACTTTCACAGTTAAAATAACCCCCTGCCTCAGTTTTATGGATTTGCATTTTCTCCTTTTGAACTGATTTTTGAATTAAAGCTGAGTCTCCCAAATCCTCTAAAAGGAACATGATTTTCAACCTCTGCCAACCTTCCCAGTTTTGATCACCTGACTCCTCTCCCAGTGACCAGTGTTTCTACCAGTCATCTCACATAGATCTCATAGAATATCTATGAAGGTGTTCTGAATTCATTCCATTCGAGTACCAAAATGAGCTGTTATCAGTCTCAATGTAAGCAAGTCTTATAAATTATCACCTATTTAGTGTTATACCAAAATAGCTTATATCTTTATAATATTTAAATTTTGATATTTGATAAATATTTAACAAATTAAAAACACAGTTAAACCCTGTCCTCTTTCTTGTTCTTTTCCTAGGTTCTTTGTTGTATTTGTCACTAAATACAACAGTGGTAAAGCTCTTTGGACCTATATCCCCAGTATTAGCGGAAAGAGACTAAATAAATACTTCTGAGTTTATCCTTCAATAGCTGGGCAGAACAGGGACAGAAACTGCTTAAAGCTCATTTTATCTTTATGTACTTACCTATTAGATATTTATTCTAATCTTAGATCTCTTGCCATAGTAGAGTATCTTGAATCCTGTCATTTTGCAGGCTTCCTGCATTAGGTTTGATTACTAAACAGGAAGCCATTTTCAGAAGGATTCCAATGCCTTACCACCCCTGCTTTCTGAAGAGCACTATGTGAAAACAGATAAACTCAGGCCCTGCAGTTTGAGTCCAGTAAGTCCTTATACAATTTCTTGATAATTGTTGAGCATGACATAATTAGAAATGCCCTCATGTGTCAAAAGGGTGGAGATGGTGCTTCTGTATGACAAAACCAGTTATATTTGGTTATGTCTTCAAACTCATTTGTCAAAACTACATTCGTGGACAATGTCAATGCAACTGTCAATGAAATCCTGCTCTTCTTAGCAATCATCAAATGTTGGTTATATATTTGACACCATGACACTATTAAAATGATTTTTCTTTGTCTTGATACTAGGGATAAACACAGACCTCAAATATGCTAGGCAATCACGTTATCACTGTGATATATCCCTGGCCCAGCAACCTCTGATTAAAAGATAAAACCTATCTATGAAGATGTTCTTAATTCATTCAGTTCATTGGAGTACCAAAATGGGCTGTTACCAGTCTTCATGTAAGGAAGTCTTATAAATTACCACACATTTTTTACTATACCAAATAGCTTTTATACCTTTATCGTATTTAAACTTAATAAATATTTAACACATTTAAAACACAGTAAGGTACATGGTCACCATAACAAGTTAACAAAATTCCAATGTCTTTAAACAAGAGAAACTTACATTCTGTTGGGCAGGTCTCACTGAGCCAAACTCAAAGTGTAGCATCTTCAAGAGGTGTTAATAGACAATCTGCTTCCCAGTCCTTTCCAGGTTCAATAGGCTGTCTGGATTACTTGGCTTGTGCCCCCTTGTTCTATCTTCACAGGCAGGATGCTATATATGACCATTCTTACTTCCAGTATTATAGCTTTCTCCCTCACCATAGCTAGAAAAACTTCATAACTCTTAACTACCCATGCAATTAAATTAGGTCTACATAGATTACCCCGGAGTACCTCCCTCATCTCATAGTCCTTAACCTTAATCACATCTCTAACATACCTAAGGTTAAGATTTGCAGGCTCTTTTATTGTCAATGTATGTGGTGTGCATGTCTATATGAAAGTGTTCGTGTGTGTCTGTTGGTATGAAAGGTTGATGTTGGATGCTTGGCCACCTATTTCTGCAGGGTCTCTCAACTGAACCCAGAGCACACTAGTTCACTTAGTCTAGATTATGAGCTTATTCTAGGCATCACTTGTCTCTGCTTCCCAAGCACCCAAATGACATGTGGACTGTTATCAAGTAGTCCTGACATTTATCTAGGTACAGGGAATTTACACTCATGACCTCATGCTTGAATACCAAGTACTTTTACTGCACACAGCAACATGTGCTGGGTGCAATTTGCAGGTTCTTAATATTTGCACACAATGAGGGGCTATTGTACTGTTGACCAGACAATCTACATAAAATTTTCAAGTCAACATCCTCAGAGTGAGAATTTACAGTATTCCTAACTATTATGGTGTGGTGTATCCACCTTGTCACAACAATTAAAAGCTTCAAATAATCAATTAATTTTATTTATAGTCACACATATATACACTTAAAAAATACCTAAAAATATATTTATCTTTCACTTGGATGGGCAAAATATTCTGTGATCAGTTTGTTTGTGTTCCACACAGTGATTCCTGAGCAGATTTGTTTTCATTTTAGTCATAAATTCTAGGAAACTAATTCATCTAAACTTTGTTATCATACCTAACTGCATAGTAACAATTTTCAGATTACACCAGAAAGCAGCGTAGAGAAACAGTGTGCCAATTACACATTAGTACTCCAACAATAGGCTATAGCTTCACACTTCAACATTATGAAGTATGATTTCAGCACTGGAATTTAGACGTTACACAAATTGAACTTAATATTTTTGCTTTGTTATAAAAAAGTTTTTTTTGTTTTTGTTTGTTTGTTTGTTTTTGTTTTTTACCACAAAGAAGGCTTTACCTAAAGCCTGTTTAATCAGGGACACAAACTTACTAAGTCAATGGCATCTGAAAGGACTTTAATAGAAAGGTATTTTATTAAGGCTCATAGGACAAAAACCAATCAACCAACGAACCAACCAAACAAACAAGCCCTACAAAGTTGATTTTCTTTAATTTGTTTTTACCAAGACATTTTACCCTCGAGTTGGAATGTAAGTTTCCTCACTAGCATCAGTGTGAATGAATGTTAATATTACCCACACAACACAGTGTCAACATGCATCCTCAAGATGCGTTTTCTACCAGGCCATTTATTTACAATCCAGTCTTATTGCTGCATATTTTAAATCTGTGTAGGCATGCCACTGTAACATTGAAGGCTACAAGTAACATAAATTTAAAATACTTCAGTTTTTAGAATCAGAAACTCATGAGTTAGGTATATTAAATTTAATTTGTAATATGAATGTATTATTTTTTACTCGATATATTTTTTAATTTACATTTCAAATGATTTCCCCTTTTCTGGCTCCCCACTCCCTGAAAGTCCCATAAGCCCTCTTCCATCCCCCTGTTCTTCCATCCACCCCTTCCCACTTCCCTGTTCTGGTTTTGCCCTATACTGCTACACTGAGTCTGAGTCTTTCCAGAACCAGGCCACTCCTCTGTTCTTCTTGTACATCATTTGATGTGTGGATTATGTTTTGTGTATTCCAATTTTCTAGGCTAATATCCACTTATTAGTGAGTGCATACTATGATTAATCTTTTGAGACTGGGTTACCTCACTTAGTATGATGTTCTCCAGCTCCATCCATTTGTCTAAGAATTTCATGAAGGACTCCATTGTATATATATATACCACATTTTTTGCATCCATTCTTCCGTTGAGGGATACCTGGGTTCTTTCCAGGTTCTGGATATTATAAATAGGTCTGCTATGAACATAGTGGACCACGTATCCTTATTACCTGCTGGGGAATCCTCTGGGTATATGCCCAGGAGTGGTATAGCAGGATCTTCTGGAAGTGACCTGCCCAGTTTTCTGAGGAACTGCCAGATTGACTTCCAGAGTGGTTGTACCAATTTGCAACCCCACCAGCAGTGGAAGAGTGTTCCTCTTTCTCCACATCCTTGCCAATACCTGCTGTCTCCTGAATTTTTAATCTTAGCCATTCTGACTGGTGTAAGGTGAAATCTCAGGGTTGTTTTGATTTGCATTTCCCTAATGACTAATGAAGTTGAGCATCTTTTAAGATGCTTCTCAGCCATCCGAAGTTCTTTGGGTGAAAATTCTTTGTTTAGCTCTGTACCCCATTTTTAATAGGGTTATTTGGCTTTCTGTGGTCTAACTTCTTGAGTTCTTTGTATAAATTGGATATTAGCCCTCTATCTGATGTGTAGTTGGTGAAGATCTTTTCCCAATTTGTTGGTTGCCTATTTGTACTTTTGATGGTGTCCTTTGCCTTACAGAAACTTTGTGATTTTATGAGGTCCCATTTGTCAATTTTTGATCTTAGAGCATACACTATTGGTGTTCTGTTCAGGAACTTTCCCCCTGTACCAATGTCCTCAAGGGTCTTCCCCAGTTTCTTTTCTATTAGCTTCAGTGTCCAAATCATCACACATGAGTGTGATGTATATACATATATGTATACACACACACACACACACACACACACACACACACACACATATATATATATAATTCTTTAGATGTAGAGGCAGCAAAGGCAGTTTGAAACTTAAGAGATTATTCTTTATTCTGAAAATGTTTTATCCATAATATCCATATTCCACTTACTTTTATAATTTCATGTAACTATATTATTCCAGCAAAATGCATTATTAAGTATGTAATGAGATCTAATTTTTTCCATACAAACAAATTAATTCTATAGAATTCGGCTAGCCTGTAAGTTTTCTTTTATTTAAGTTAGGAGTTTAAAAAACAAACAAATAAATCTACCAAAATTTAAAAGCAGCATATCTGTCAAAACTTTGGGATTCTAATTATTCAATAACTAGTATAAAACCCAAATGATAAATGATAGGCTAGTGTGACTTTACTAGTCCTTATCTATTTCGGGCTTGTAAATTCTTTAGTGTTTGTAATCAAATATAGATGGTTTCTGACATCCATATGACATGCATGTTTTACTGGACAAAAAGCATTTCAAAGAGAGAGAGACAGGAGGGGAGGGGAGAGAAAGGGAGGGGAGAGGAAGGGAAGGGAGGGGAGGGGAGAGGAAGGGAGGTGAGGAGAGGAGAGCCAGGTGTGCCTTTAATCCAGTAGAGGCAGGTATAACTCTGTGAGTTTGAGGCCAGCCTAGTCTACATAGTGAATTCCTGCACATTCAGGACTATGTAGAGTGTCCCAGTTCAGACTATGATGCTCAGTTATCTTAATTACAAGATTATTAACTATTAGGACTATGTGCATTAACTATAAAGACTCTTATTTGAGAAGTTAGTGCTTTGTAGCTGGCAAATGGTATAAGCCACCAAATCAAAAGTGTTTGAGGTGGATCAGTTTAGAAATGGAGTAAACATTATTTCAGTAGTCAGAGTATCAACGAGTAAGAAGGCAGACAAAGCACCGGCAGAGCCACATTCTTCAGTTTCAGAGAGCAGAGATAAAGGAAGGACAGGTTAGCTTCTTTCAGAACAGTGACATCTGTGAGATCAAAAGAACCAGGACACGAACACTCTGTTCTGGGTAGACCTCCATCTTCCACTTTTTCATAGACATCAAGTTGGTGCCACCCAAGGCCATATGGAAATCTATCGCCTTCTGGGACAGTATATGAGGTGTGAGGAAGGAAATATTCAAGACAAAATGCCAGAAGGGGCTGATCTACAATCAGCTTGTCCAAAATGCCTTTGAACACTTTCCAAAGACAGAGATCTTTACCCATCAACTCCAAATATTTTGCTCTTTGCTAGAAAAACAGTACTTTAAAAAAAGGGGGGGCAGGGTGGGAGGCAGGTGGGAGGGTGGGTGGGTGATTACTCGAAAGCACTTTAGAACTCCTGATCATTCATTTCATGGACAGGAGACGAACAATGGAGCAAGACCTTCAAACTGATTCCATTTTAGGAAGCCCGAAGCTCTCAGGGATCCTAAGAAAGTTACCTTGGTCTCCTTGCTTTCTACATTCATTTTTGTGTTTTTGCCTTTGTTACAATTTTTGCATTCTCCAAATTAATGGAGGTAAGGGGAAACAGCCTAAGCACAAGAGAAAAGAGGGAAAAACCTGACCTCTGAAGCTAACGCATCACATGGAGATAAGGTGGTGAAAACACATTTGCTAGATCAGTAACTGCACACCATGTTCCACAGATGTGCTCATCTGCTGAGGTAAGGATGGCACTAAGTCACCTTTTTACCTAGCTGCCTCCCCTCTTTACTGTTCATCACACTGCTGACATCTAGACTATGAACTGCTCTACAGGCTTCTGATTTCTTTCTCATATTCAGATGATTTTGCTCTCAATCTCTGCTTTCACCTAACTAAGCTTTGCTTGCAATAAGCAAAGTCAGTGTCTTGCTCAGAAGCAGAGTTTGCTGCTGCTTAATGAGAAAACTAAAAATCTCATGCAGGCCATTTTGTGATTTATCTTTTACACTGCAGGTTTTCTTGGCCTTTCCCCACTAGGGAACCTCCAAATCCATGTGTGACTTCTGTAGCTGGAACACAAATGTGCATTTAATAATTATTGTTTTCAAAATCCACAGGGATTAGAATGAAATTATAGCACAATATAGGCCTCACAAGTAGTGTAGACTATATTTCATAGCTTGTGCCTTTGATTAAACTGCACAAGGAATCCATGTTTCTTGAATAATTTCTTTAGTTTTTTTCATTTTTATTTAAGTTCCAAGTAAGGTTAGCCCAGAAGCCCTGAATACCCAAGGCACAAATCACATAACAAATGACTCCCATGATGAAGTATGGAGAGGGTCCTGATCCTGGAAAGGATTGATCTAGCATTGGAGGGGAATATAAGAACAGAGAAAAAGGAGGGAGGTGATTGGAGAATGGATGGAGAGAAGAAGGTTTATGGGACATATGGGGAGGGGGGATCCGGGAAAGGGGAAATCATTTGGAAAGTAAACAAAGAATGTAGAAAATAAAAATATTTAAAGAGAGAGAGAGAGAGAGAGAGAGAGAGAGAGAGAGAGAGAGAGAGAGAGAGAGAGAGAGAGAGAGAGAGAGAGAGAGAATCTCTTATAAGCATCACCTGACAATAAAAAAGCCTATGGCCAATGAGCTGAGGTAGGAAATTGGAGGTGGGGCACAGGCAGGAGAAGAGAGGATTCTGGGAAATACTGAGACAATTCGAGATTCGAGAGACACACTGGGAGAGATGCTGAAGGAAGACAGTAAGGAAGAAGCAGTCAGGGACAGAAGGAGTGGTAACTAACCAGCAGGTAGATGTTCAGGATAAAGGGAGATTCGCCAGTGAACACTGTGGAGGCCCAAAGCATGAGATCTGAGCAGAGCTTGAGGAGATGTACATAAGCCAGCAGGTGGCTGAACTCAGGATAGAATAAAGAAGGTTAGCACCAGGCTTGGACACACGAGGCTGAGGACCGGTAAGTAACTATGTGGTAGAGAGAATAGTTTGATTGGGTTACATAAGGTATGAGTTAGTAAGGAAATGAACTAAAGCTTACAGCCTAGGAATCTATTAATAAATGATTAGTTTCAAAGTCATCATTGTGGGAGCAGGGGTTGGGAGGAAAAATTGAATTTTTTTTATCATTTCTGTATTATTTTTAAATTTCAAAACTGTTGGAGGAGCTGGC
Source organism: Apodemus sylvaticus (assembly GCF_947179515.1). Lineage (NCBI taxonomy): Eukaryota > Metazoa > Chordata > Mammalia > Rodentia > Muridae > Apodemus > Apodemus sylvaticus. The sequence goes on along the minus strand of NC_067472.1, from coordinate 211,519,854 downwards.
AAGATGGTTCAGCTGGTAAATTAGGCACTTGTAACTAAGTCTGATGACTTGAATTTAATCCTGGCAGGGATTAAAGTAATCTAAAATTTTCTAAAACCCTCCCCCCAAAAGAATAGATTGCATTGGATTTGAAGTATGCAGTCTCAGAATTGATTGTTTTTTATACCCTTGTGGCTCTGGGCCAATCTCTATCACCCCAAACCATTAAGAAGCCCCTTTTTTCTAGCTAGTAGTTTAGCCTGCTTAGGGCTAAGAAGCAAACAAGAGGGCCTCCTCTCCACCTGTGCCTGGCCAATCCCCACTCCTGGGCTGAATGATCTCTCAAGGCCAGTGAAACCAAAAATTGGGGCGCGGGGTGGAGGGAGTAACTTTAGAGAGTTCTCAGAGAGTTCAGAGCTAGAGTGGCTCTGGCAGCTTAGCACCACCTTAGACCATTCTCTGATCTTCCCCTGACTCACAGGATAATGACTGAGAAACCAAGTGGACTCAGAACAGGGGCTTGAGACCTATTATTGACTTCAGCTACCTCAGTTCCTGAAGGATCGCCCTGGGACAACTTTGCCTTGGGTGCTGATCACAGGGTCCAGGGACTTTGACTTCAGCCAAAAAGTGAAAGGGAGCTAAGAACAACCCTGGGAGGCCTGGGAACTTTCCTACCTCAGTCAGGAAGGGCAGGAAGGAGAGCCTGGTGCACATGCTGAAGCCTGCAAGGACCGGTCCTTCCCAGTCTTTGTGCCCTGCTGCTTTCCAGCCTGGCAGTGGGGTTGCCAATGTCAATGTGACCTTAGCCAGGTAGCTCTTAGGGCCTCTCTCTCCTCAGATTTACCCTTGGTCTGTGTCATCTCTGGAGGTCTCAGCTCAGTTGTAGCTACTCTGGACTCTTCTGCTCATATTGAGATTAGTGTTCATTCCTTCTTAACATGATATTTTTTCTTTTTTCTCTGGGTGGGGGGTTGTTTGTGTTTATGTGTGAGGAACTGTTGACTGGCTGTGCACAGGAATGGAACGCTGGTGCCCATAGACTGCAGCCTGCTCCATCTTCCCTAGCTGTGCCTGAGGCAGCTTGTTGGGGATTCTGGCTTCTGAGAGAACAGGTGTCTCCCCCACCCCCTCGCTCTACACTTGTTCCTGTTCTTTGACATAATTTTAGTGAAGCTGAAAGCACAGTTCAGTAATAGAGTCCTACCTAGTTGTGTAGGTGTCTGCAGAGTTAGGACTTGTTTATTCTTGGCAGGAAAGCTACTCCTGTGGACTGGGAAAAGAATACAATGAAACATTCTTCTGGTAGTCTCTCAAGGCCTGCTTAAGCACTGCAAAAGCATCCTAGAAAAACTACTGAGAGTGTTTAAGTATAAAATGGACCTAAAACATAATGAAATTTGCCTTACTTTTACCAGAGTTTGGAGTCAAAGCACAAAATAAAACTTAGGGAGAATCCACTTGAGTGCTGGAAGCTCTGTAGCAGCATTGGAGAGAGGGACCAGAGCAGGTGGGGTGGCTTGGGGTTCAGGTACAGGTGTGAGGCCACATGGTTTCCCCATTGCTCACCCCCCATTTATCACCCAAGTAAAGTTCTGCTCTCCTCCCACAGACTTACAAAGAGCAGCACTCCCACTTGTCCTGGAGCCTTTCAGGATGGGGAGCATGCCCACATCTGGTGCTTCAGGATGCCACCACCAGCTATGAGCTTCACAGGAGTCCTTGCCTGCATCCTAACTTCCTGTGTAGTGGTTGTGGCCAGAGCTGCCACCAAACCTCCTAACACAGAACTTGGATTGTGAGTAGGATGGTAAGTGAGGGCTGACTCAAGGAACCTGCCAGTGGGTTTGGTTGTGTGTGGGGGGGGGGGCGATGGTGGCAGCCAACAGAACTTTGGGAACAGCAAATCCCATGGGTGAGGATGTGTATTAGGCTGACCAGCACCACTGATTTCCCCCTCTAATCCACAGACAGAGGCAGTGGCAGTTTATGAGGTGTCAGGAGCCTCAGAGCCACTACTCAAGTGGTTCTCCGTGACAGTAGTCCCCGGGGCTCCTCAGCTGAAGGTTTCTTTTTTTTTTTTCTTTTTTTTTTTTTATTATTCGATATAATTTATTTACATTTCAAATGATTTCCCCTTTTCTAGCCCCCCCACGCCCCGAAAGTCCCGCAAGCCCCCTTCTCTTCCCCTGTCCTCCCACCCACCCCTTCCCACTTCCCCGTTCTGGTTTTGCTGAATACTGTTTCACTGAGTCTTTCCAGAACCAGGGGCCACTCCTCCTTTCTTCTTGTACCTCATTTGATGTGTGGATTATGTTTTGGGTATTCCAGTTTTCTAGGTTAATATCCACTTATTAGTGAGTGCATACCATGATTCACCTTTTGAGTCTGGGTTACCTCACTTAGTATGATATTCTCTAGCTCCATCCATTTGCCTAAGAATTTCATGAATTCATTGTTTCTAATGGCCGAATAGTACTACATTGTGTAAATATACCACATTTTTTGCATCCACTCTTCTGTTGAGGGATACCTGGGTTCTTTCCAGCATCTGGCAATTACAAATAGGGCTGCTATGAACATAGTAGAACATGTATCCTTATCCAATGCATGTTTTATTTCCCTATTGGTTGATAGAGTCAACATGTTCAGATGCCCCTATTAAAATATGAATTTCAGATTGAGTTTACTCAGCTTCTAGTGTAGTGTTTTGTCACTTAGAGGGTCATTAGGTAGCTCAGTACAATTTTTTTATTGACATCTCTCTGCATTTTTCTGGAGAACTCCTAAAACTTAAAACATAAAGAGAGAAGAAAAGGGTAAAGATGATCTTTTAAAACCTCAACAGTGATCATAACTTTAAAAAAAAAAAAAGTCCCTTGCTTTTTTTTTTTTATGTATAGGAGGCATCACATCTCTCCTGAAACTGTCAGAAAGGCCTGCTAACCATATCCTCTAAGCCAAGTCATTTTCCTCTACCACTAGATAGATACCTCACATACACTCATTTATTTTCATGTTTGGAATCATCCACTTCCAGAGTTCCTAGTTACGAAACACTTAAGGAGTTAATAGCTGACACTTCAATGGGCTATATTAGTTTGCTAATTTTAGCCAGAGAATTACTAGAAGAAAAAGGGTTTAAAAGAGCACTGTATCATCTTATGGTTCTGTGGGTCAGAAGTCCATACAGATGAATGTGTTCTCGACTTAAAATCTGAAACCCAGTGCCAGTATGGGAGGGCTGGGGAGAAAGCCCATTCTAAATTGTTTCTGGTTGTAGACAGTAAGTGAACTTTTTCATGCAGCTATAGGGCAGAAGCCTTGTTGACTGTTGATCAGAGCTCACACTCAGCATGAAAAGCCTTCTCTCAAGGCCTTCTTTGCAGCTCATCATCTTCAAAGTCAGCAAGGGCACTCTAAACAGTCCCATGCTTCAAATTTCTCTGACCTCTCTCCATCTGTCACCAGCCAAAAAGAACACTCTGCTTTTAGAGGAATGTAGTGAGATTGAGCCCAATCACATGGCCTCTCTTTTGATTATGTCAATGTTAAGTCACTATTATTTTTAATCACATCTTCAAAAATTCCTTTGACAATAACACAATATGATCATGGGTTAAAAATATGATAAAAATCCAAGACCTAAGTAAATGTGACTCTCATCAGATAAAAATTTGGGGCACTGATTTCCAGCTGGACATGCACAAAACCAAAACTAGAAGAGAGTCAACTCAAGGAGCAGGACATCTCAGCCTCAGCACTGTTGGCATATGTGTCCAGATACTGGGATGGATTCCTCCCCCAGAAGGTCCCTAACACTTCCTTATGTGCTCCATTATCATTATTTTGACATTCTTTTTTTAAATAATATTTATTTATTTATTTTATGTGAGTACACTGTAGCTAACTTCAGACACACAAGAAGAGGGATCAGATATCCTTATAGATGGTTGTGAGAACCCATGTGGTTGCTGGGAATTGACTCAGGACCTCTGGAAGAGCAGTCAGTGCTCTTAACCTCTGAGCCATCTCTCCAGCCCCTATTTTGAAATTATTTTCTTTTTTTAAAGATTTATTTATTTTATGTATGTGAGTACACTGTTGCTGTCTTCAGACACAGAGAAGAGGGCATCAGACCCCATTACAGATGATTGTGAGCCACCATGCAGTTGCTGGGAACTTAAGTCAGGACCTTTGGAAGAGCAGTCAGTGCTCTTAACCACTGAGCCATCTCTCCAGCCCTGTATTTTGGAATTCTTAACACTCTGCTCACACAGCCATGTAAGAAAATACTTCTGTGTCAGAGATGAAAACAAGACTTGAAGGGATCGGTGAGCATCCCCTAAGGGCACTCATCTCCATGGGGATGGAAATAAGGCTATGTATCCATGGCCAACCATCCATGTCCCTAGAATCCTGCACGGGCTCCTGAACCTGCCATGTGATGTGTCACCAGCTGGGTCACCAGAGTGCATCTCACAGTTCTGAAGGAGTCTGGATCTGAAGTGTGAGGAGGGTTTTGTTCCCTCAGAGTATTGCAGAGAAGCCTTCCCTAGGCTCCAGCATCTCCTTGTGGTTTCTGTCCACCCTTCCCATACTCTGACTTGTAGATGTCTCACTCCAGTCTCTCTGCTCAAACATCCTATGGACACATCTGAGTCTTCAAATGGCCTTAATGAGGACTCCACTCATGGGGTTGGGACCTGTCTCAGCAGCACTGCACAACCTCATCTCAAATCCCTACATCTGCAAAGGCACTGTTTGCAAAGGAATCCACATGAGCATGAACTGTGGGGGGTGGAGGGCACTATTTGATCCACTGCAGTCATTGGTCCATACTGCCTTCTTCAAGGGATATGACTGCTGTGAGAAACTCTTTGGTCCAGGAAACCATCAAAAACCATCTTTTGATATGGCATGCAGATATATCACCATTTGGTTATTGATCAAACCAGCTCATAAAAAAGACAGTTGTCTTTTACCTGCTCAAACAGGAAGCAAAAATTCATCCTTAACTGATCTGTGCACCTTGCATATTCCATGCAAATATCTTTATAGAACTAAATATTGTTTATCAGGTTATATATAACAGAACAACATACCAAGAGGGCAGCTCTGATAAGGTTATTCACATAGTAAATAGTTAAAAATAATCAATGTTTAACAATTTGAAAGAGTTAACTCAGAAACTTAAAAAGGGTCAGGGGCTGGGTTGCATTCCTCAGACCACAAAGGGGAAGGAGAGACCTAGGGGTGAGGATGCATTCCAAAGGACTGACTGGACTGACCACTGGCCATTTACCTCATCCCCTAGTGGACCAATCTGTTTAAGGATATTACTGTTCTACCACTCATATTGTGCCTAATGGAGTCTGCCCTGGGGTCTGTATACAAAGTCCTCAGTGTGGATGGTGGGGGTCACTCACTCTTCATATACAGAGTGACCCTAGCATGCTAGTATTTTTAATAAAGTTTCTCATGCATTTTGCAGCGATTCCGTCTCCCCTTGGTTTACTCAGGGGTCCCAGATAAGTTAAAACTGTTCAGTTTTAACAAATTCGGCATGCTGTATGTAGATAGATGGTTTTCAAAAGTGTCAGAGATCCACCAAATATGGCATTTAAGGTTATTTAATTATTAAAAGATCTCATGACTACTAGACCCGACTGTGCCTGACAGTGCCTGTTGGGTGTTTCATAAAAAAGAAAGAGAGAATGAGGAATATGTTTGGTAGAGGTGGAAGGGGGTGCCTCAGTTGAAAGGCAGAGAGAGGGGGGAGAAGGAGAGCTTTCTCCATGGGGGAACAATGATTGTCATCTCTCATGCTCATGTCTTTTCCCTACAGGAGAGAGATGATACATCTACGAGCAAGAGGCACAACAAGTGTAGGAAGAGGAAGGGGATGCAGGCAGTGAAGACTACTGATTCACAGAGACAGCAAAATGGAGGCCCAGGAACACCTAGGACTCCCCACCCAGGGATGCGACTTCCAACCTCGGCTGCCAACTCTAGCTGACCAGCTCTTTAGATTCCCCACCACACACCCTCTCTTAAGACAGGTCTGATACCCTAAAGCTCTAAGAGAATTTACCCAGCCCTCTCCTCCCCTGTCAATGTGGGAAAGCTAAGGGTGCCTGGCAAAAGGGTGGGACACAGCCTCCAGGAAGGCCAGTACTTTGGGAACAGATTGGGGGGAGAAACCAAAGCCTCCCACCAAAGCCTCCCTCTCCATTAGAGGTCTGGCTGAGGCTTGGTTGTTCTGCAAACACTATCCTCATGAGCATCCTGCCAGCCTTCCCTGCACTGCCAGCCAGAGTAGTTCTCACCCATGGAACTAGAAGGGTGTGAAATAAAGCCTTGAGAACCTCCCTGATTTCATGTCCAGCCTCTTATTTTATTATTAATGTATCAATAGTAATATATTCACCTATGTGTGCCTGTAAATCTAGGCACGTAATTACATTTATGTATCCACAGCATAGAGAAGGATATAGACAGTCACCTTAATATTCAAAAGTCAAACTGTATGAAATCACGGTCCTTCTTAGACCCAATTTTCCCATCTGTAAACAGAACTGGTGTACATTTAATCGACAGGGTTGGAGCAGTATTCTGGGATACAGTAAGTGTTGAATAAATGATAACTATGATCATCTCTCTAGTCCTTCCTATAATCAGTTATCTAATACTTGATACTGTGATCAGTTACTGAGCTCTCAGTAAGAGCTGCTCTTAGTAGCAGTGCTCACATGTGGACGGTTTTCTCTTCGCCAGGCTATGCCGAGGGACACTCCTATGTTAGTTCTCTTGTCTTACAGATAAGAAACTTCAGGCCCATGAGAGCAAGAGGATTTGTCCGCAGCTAGAGAGAAGCCCGGCTGGGAAGAACAGTGGGAAACAGAAATTGCCCAAAGTTCCAAGTCTAATGCTTGGAATTAGAATCCTGAGTCTTCAACCACCCTAAACCAGATGACCCTTTGTGGCTGTACAAGCCAGGCAGAGGCATCAGAGACAGGAGTGGAGGCCAGGGAGAAGGACTCCCAGTCCTGCTGAGTGCCCCTTACCCCCAGCCATCCATGTAAATAGCTCAGCAGAGCCCTCTGAGTTTCTTTGTAATTGGAGAGGGCTGCAGGCTCCAAGGAGCCCTGGGGCTGCCAGCCTTCACAGGATTGCTGCCTCTGGGGACCCTGAATTTGTAAACATTGCCCCAGAGGAAGACACAGGAATGGAGGAGACTCTGCCTTTGGCAAAGTTCCCCCAAAGAGGAGGCAGGGTCTTGCAGGAGGCCACGCCCAGTACCTAGTTACCTAAGACTCCAGTTCTGCTCTTGTTTTTGTTTAATGAATCTATAAAATGGGAATAATCAGTCCTGCTTATATAACTCAAATAGTTCTCAGAAAAAAAACACCTGAGCAACTGGGACTTGTGATACAAATGCCTGTGGGCAACTCTTGATGATGCATCCACTGCTGAAGGTGCCATTTGAGTGACAGCATGGCTCCTGGGAAATATGACCAGCATTGAAACCTGTGATAGAGAAAGGAACCACTCCTGGTCCTACTCAGCCTGGTCCCATCTTATATCCCATGTATCCATATCAGTTAACAAATGCCTTCAGCAAAGAACTGAGTAATAAGTAGGAGAACAGATTCCAAAGTCACCTCTCCTATCCAGTCCCCTCCAAATGCAGTCCTCCACCACTTGCAACAAGGGCACCTTGTTGTTATGCTTATACATGATTTAGCAATAAAAAATATATCTCACAAACCCAAAACACTCATATTTATTAAATTACCATATGCTTGGATATCTCTAATCCATACAGTAAATAGTAAATCTCTCCTGTTGTAGGCAGCAAGAATAATTTGCAATAGATGTTCTAATTTTTCCCATACACAGTGGGAGCTGCCTCCCTCCAGCAAATGGAGAACACCTTAGCAAGGACATCTCTTCTAGGCCTGAGCTCAGGGCTAGGAATGAGGGTCATAGAGTCAGTTGCCCAACCTCTAAGGAAAGGCTAAGGACCCTAAAACAATCTAGAAGTCCACACATTTGGTCCAGGCAGTTAATGAAAAATTGTGTCCTATGTCACAAATTCCACCAAGTTCTGGTTGATCTGACATTTCTAGACCTGGGGAAGGAAGATTCCCACAGCCAGGGTGGACTCACCTGTGCCCTACTCTTAGTGGTATCACGGGATCACAGGGTCATTCTAATTCCACAAGGGAGACCATTAAAAGAAGCTAACCCTCCTGGGGGATGTTTCCTGGTTCTGAGAGGGCAGATGTGCAGGTTGGAAGGGACACTCTGACCCAGGGCCTGGATTCATAGATGTACAGGTTCAAAGTGTCTGCAGCCCTCCAGAACAACTCAAGAGAGGTGGGGGAAAGCCAGGATATAACTCACTGTATCCTGTTCCTTTCTTATTCCTAGTCTGCCACTGTGTCCCCCCCCCCCCGAAAGGCACATGAGCCCTGCAAGAGCCTCTCAATGGAGAACCTGAGATGGGGACTCCAGGTCACAGAGAAAATGTCACAACACTGCTAAGGGCCATAGGCAGAAAGGGCCAAGGATAATCATATACCAGGTACTCAAGATTCATCTGGAGTTGGGGGCCACCATACTGGAAGTGTCAGCTGGCATGGTCAGGCAAGGCAAAGATTAGGGTTTCAAGGCAGGCCACAGAGTGTAGCAGGAACCCTGCAGGACCCTAAGGAATCTCCCAGACTCAGATCAACCCTCCTGGACCCACCATACAAGTACTCTCAAAGCTGTAGCCAGGGCTCTACTGGATTTACCCAAACTATCATGGTCTCAGTTCCCAGGTAGCCTCAGCGCTGATGTCCTTGGCCCCCAAAGAGAAGCTCAGCCTGCCAGGTATACTGAGGCTGAAGATTCTGGGTCATGGAAGATACTAACATACAACCACAACCTGGACTCAGTATAAAATCTTACCACCAACGAAGTCCACTGCCCAGCTTTCATCCTGGAAATAACCCTATCCAGAGTCTGTTACCTCTTCCTTCCAAATGGAGCATCCAAGGCTCCTTTCAAGGCTTAACCCCAATCCTGGGGCTCTGAATTCTTTGCTGCAAAGCCTTTATACCCTGGTTCATATGTTAGCTAGGATTCTAGCTCTCACCGGCCTTTGTCAAGGCTGGGTCACCCACCCCACTCTTTAAAATAGAGAAGCCTAGAGAGCAGAGCCCCTCCCCGCCCAGATGACCGGTTCAGTCTGCAGAGTGTCTTTGAGGGAAAGGGTAAATAAAGGAAACTAAAAACCCACCAGACACCTGGAACCTTGAGGCAGTTCAGACTGATATACAAATGGCAGCTCAGTGCTCCAGTCCAGAGTACATGGTCTTTGCTAGCACAGACAAGCCATCTCAAGAACATCTGACCCAGCAGTGCCACAGTCTCTACATCCATCTTCTTTCAACCATTCAAAGGATATATGATCCCAAGCCAACACAACCCTGTAGGCCTGGCCTAAGGAGGCAGCCTAGACAACATACCATTTTGGCCACCACCCTCCTGCGTTTGTGATGTCAGATTCTAGTTGGGTGTGGCTGCCTATGGACCATAAGTTTATGGTGTATTAAGAGCTACAGTAGCAAAAGAGACTGTCCTTCTGAAGAGAAAGGGAACAGAAGGCAGGAAGGACTCTTTGGAGAAGCTAGGCTATGACCAGATGGAGATGAGTTCTACCCTTCTGCCCTGATGCCTTGCTGCTGATTTCCTCCTTGTATTAACAAGGTAGCCAAGCAGGTAGAGTCTCTTCTACCCATAGCTCTGGATGGGCACAGCCACCACTCCAAATGATACCACAAGAATTAGAGCCACAAGAAAACAAAATCTTGTTTGTCTAAAAGCTCAGCACAGAGAGTTCACTCTCAGAGGACAGTTACTTTAGAAGAGCCTGAGAAGATGCCATCTCTCCATGCTAATAATCTGTTTAGCGGCACCCCATCACCTAGAGCTCCAGGCTGACAGGCAATGCCCCCTCCTACCCTGTATCTCTAGAAACATAAATCTGAGGGATACTTTTCCAGGCCAGACCAGGGCTGGACCCTCCCCTGCCCTGTGTTCCTCTTTCTTTAGACCCCACCTCTTCCAGCAGACCTTGGGTTGGGGACCTGAGGTATGTGTTGGGCAGACCAGAATTCAGTGCTAGGATCAGAGAGTAGGCTTGGGAAAGCCACTTTCCCCCCTTATTCTTCCATTTCTTAAAGGGAAAGACAGGGACAAGGGCATGTTCTTCCCTGGATGAACAGGATTCCTCTCCCTCCATGAGACTCCTTCCCTCTGGAATGGGAGTCTGAGCCCTTCCTTCAGTTTAGCCAGTACCAGACACAGGCATAACAGGACATTGGGAGGAAGATGGGGTGAGGAAGGTTCATCCAACCCCTGACCTCTGACCTTTCCCACCACTTACTCTTTGATGTTAGATGGGTTTAGGAGAGAGTCCTGATGGCCTGCTAGAGTCTAATCCCTGGTGAGGGACTTGAAATCTCCCTGTTAGATCACCACAGGCCCTCTCCTGGAATCCTCCTAGCCTGAAAGGAACAAGAGGCCAACTGTGTCCCCTCCTCCCACCAGTGTCTCCAGGAACAACTAATCCTACTCTTCCTTATAGAATCTCTTCCCCAAACCTCATTTTGAGAGGTGTGACACTTCTTCATGACCATGAAGAACCTATCTGATTGTGACCAATCCTGCCTCCCTGAGTGTTCCCAGGGATATACACATCCTTGGAGCAGAGAACAAGGCAGACACACAGCTCACTGACCCCCAAACTCTCCAACCCTTGGCACATCCAATCAAATCACCTGAAAATCTCCATGCCCAGCTCCAGAGTACAGGCCACTAAGCTCTTTACATCCATGCCTACAACCCAGGGGCCCCCAGATCCAAGTCCAAGCTTCCCTGAGACAATATGCTTCCAGGCCTTGCTCTCAGGACAGACGCTGGCCTGCAAGTGTGTAGGGGCTCTTCCCTTGTCCTCCTCTTCCCTCTCCTTGCCCCCTGGCTGTCTATCTAGTCATCCTTGACCAGCCTAGAGGTGGTCAGGAGAGAAAGGCAGAGCTAAGATATGGGATAGGCTTGTCTCCAGGAGTCAGGGATACCTTCCAGGGCTGTCCATCTCCCTCAAAGGGTAAGCTGCAAGAACACAAGCCGTCTGCCTTAAACCAAGAGAGCTGGTGGGCTTTGGAGAGAGCCTGGCTGCAATTCCTTCAGGCTTCCTAGTCTTGAGGCAATGACTGGAGGAGTAAAGGAGAGAGAGAGGGAGGGGGATTCTGAGAGGGCAGTGACCACAGCACACTGGGTTCCTTCTTGCTCTAGTCTGTCCCCAAGGCAAAGAGCTGCCCTAAATGTCTCCCTGGGAGCCTGGCCACCATCCTACCCAGTCCTGGGGCTCCCAAGGGATGAGAGCACAGGGGCAAAAACCAATGAGCTTCCCTCTGAACATCCCAGGCTATCCATACCCTCCTCCTTCGCCAGGGCAGAGTCAGAGGGGTGTGGTCACCTGGCTGCAGACTGAGAGAAAGCCAAGCAGACTCCTGGTGCCCAAGCTCTTCCTTTTGCTCCTTCACAGGCCTCTGGCCAGGTCCCTACCAAAGAAATACTAGAAGAAAGGAGCAGGCCTCTACACCAGGTCCTACTCAGACGGGGAAAACCAGCCAAACACCACGCAGAGTTCAATTTTTGAGAAAAAAAAAAAGAAGACAAAGAAACAAAACAAAACAAAAAACAAAAACGGAACCACAGAATTGTGAAAGAAATCCCTTCCCCGAAGCCAGGCCCTCTTCTCTCTTCTCCCTCCAACAGCCTGATTCGGAATTATCCTGGGCAGTTATGGAAGTCCAAGCCAGGAAAGGGTCTGTAGGCGCCCAGATGCAGATGAGGGTGGGAAAGAGGTGGGGGATGTCTCAGAAATGCACAAAATGGGGTTGGAGAAGGAGGCAGGGTTGGGGGTAGGAAAAGCAAAGAGGTAGGCGTCCATGATGGCCTGAACAGGTCCAAAGTCTCCTAGGGAGAAGCCAGCATCCAACTTGTTTACTTATTGGCATGTTTTGCTGCCTCCAAAAGGAAACAGTTAAAAACAAAAAATCTGGGTTGGTTCCCAAGCAGTCCCTATCTGTATCCTTGTCTCCTCAGGCAAGCATTGCCTCTGCTGGCCTCTATCTGCCACCACCAGTCAGGAAACCAAGCAGCCTCCACTTTATTCCACTTGAGACTAGCCAAACTGTTGCTCTTTAGTGGGGGGCAAAGAAACCAATTCGCACCCTGGAAAAGAGCCTGGAGAGGGTGGGGGCGGGGAAAGGAGCTGGGCCCCAGGTTCCCCAGCATCATCGGATTGCACCTGGCTGGGGCTGGAGTCACCTGGAACACACAGCTCTGCAGCATCTCCCTAGCCAGGGCGAGCCTGATGCACTGGGTGGGCTGCGAACAGAGGCGAGCTGGGGAGCACAGGGCTGGTTCAAGGGCGGGGGTTGGGGGTGGGGGCAAGAGGGAGATGCAGATCTGGGGCGGGGCGGGGCGGGCTGGGCAGCGGCCACCTGACTTCCATGGAAGTGATATTCCTTGAGATGTCCATGACATTGATGCTGGCGTTCCCATTGCTGTTCCCTGAAACCTGCCCTTCCAGGAGAGGGAAGAGGTTCTCATCCTCTGGCAGCCAGAAATTGATCTCAGTCTTGCTGCAGACACAACCTGCAGGGCAAGACAGCAGGGAGCCCACACGGTCCAGGCAGACTCTTCCAAGCAAGAAAATCCGCCAGAAACTACACTTGGCTGGCGAAGAGAGACATCCACCTCTGATCTCTAGTTCTAAAAAAGAGGAGGAGGAAGAGGAGGAGGAGGAGGAGGAGGAGGAGGAGGAGGAGGAGGAGGAGGAGGAGGAGGAGGAGAGAGAGAGAGAGAGAGAGAGAGAGAGAGAGAGAGAGAGAGAGAGAGAGAGAGAGAGAGAGAGAGAGGTGGGGTGGGGGGAGTGGGGAGTGGGGAGAACAGGGTGGGGGGTAAGGAAACAAAGACAGCGAGGGAGGGGGGAAGGGGAACGGGGCCTCTCTTTGAAATGCCTAATGATCAGATGCAAAATCCTTCAGCACAGGAAACCATCCCGGCTGCCTCAACTGCTGCCCCACTGGGTGGGAGCCTTGGGTCCCTCTTGTGGTGTGTTCTGCCAGGTGTGGTGGCCAGGTTGGCGCTCGCCTGCTTGCGGGGTCCAGGAGCTCTGAAAAGGAGGCAAGCCCTCCTACTCCGAGTCCGAGGCTTTGCAGAGTTGCAGCAACAGACGGTGGGGAAGCAAAAATAATAATAATAAAAAGAAAAAAGATGGTGCTAAAGTCACCAAGTCCCACCTCCTGGGCAGAACTAAATGGACAACCTGCAACACACAGTCGTACACACTCATGTGCACAGGCACGGAGCTGGAGGAAGAAGAGAAGATGCAGTCAGAGCTGCAGCAGCCGCCTTAAATGGCTAGCTATGCGCCTGCAGAAATGTACAAGTGCTCCAAGCCTTAGGAAACACGCAGATTATTGGAGCATCTTCCTTGGCTCCCTCCCTCCCTCCTCCCCTCCCTCCTCCCCTGCCTCCTCCCTTTCCTCCTCGCGGCCTCCTCCTTCCCACCTCCCCCCTCCCCCCCCCCCCCCGCCCCCTGCACGGGCTGGGAGTGGCAGGAGAGCAGAATCTCACCCACCCTCCCCTCTCCTAACCCCTCTCTCTCCGCCCTTCCTCTCCCTCCTGCTTCCCCACCCACCCACCTACTCGCCAGCTCTTGGCTTTCGCTGTTCTGCCACCCACAGCCGCTGCCCGCCCACTCGCTGCAGTTGAGGGGAAAAACAGAGGGAAAGGAAAAGTTGCAGTTGGGATTCAGAGGGTCGGCCTCAGGGAGGGAGAGTTGGCAAGCTGGCTGAGCGACGGGAATTGCTCTCTCCCTTCCACTTCCTGGCCTGGTGCTGCCCGGTTTTGCTGCAAACTCCTCCACGGGAGGAAGCGAAATGAGTGTGGCTGAGGTGACTGGGGTGCTCCCCAGCCTGGGTGAGGGGCTCGGGCTCGCAGACAGTGACAGGGAACAGGAGCACACAGGAACCCCAGGGAGGCAGCCAGGGACGCAGGCTGCAGACCTGCAGACCTAGATCTGAATGACACTCATCTGGGTAATCAAGAGTCCAGGAGCCGAGCTCGGCTTGGGAGGGGACTGCGGGGCAGGGTGCACTGAGTGCCCCCAAGTCTATTGCTCCTTCTTGGCGGTGTGTTTTGGGTTCAGCCTTGGGCAAGCAGGGAGTAGAAAGGGAGAGAGAGAGGGAAGGAGCGCCTGCGGGACTGCTCTGGAGAACCGAGGTGACCCAGGGCGAGCCTTGCAAGCTAAAGAAATGGCCGGCCAGGAAATTGAGACCTGAAGGGCATTTTTTGACAAGCACTGCACCAGCACCTTTGAGGCCAGCTTCTTGGGCTCAGCCCTCGGGTGCGCCGAGCTGGCAGCCTGGTGAGGGGGCGGGCAGACTGCTTTCTCCCAATGATTTGGGGGCCACAGAACTTCCTCTTTCCATCCCCCACAAACACCCTTCCTGGTAGGGGCTCAAAACAGGTGCAGCCTTCCAGGCAAGTTTAGACCTGGTTGGGAGAGAAGTATGTCCCCCCACACAGATTTTTGCCTTGATAGGATTGTTTTAAAAATAAAATGCAAATGTAAATATGCGAAATGCGAGCTTTTTCCTGAGAAAACCTGAGATTTTGCTGTGAGAAAGGAGAAGAAAGGATTAGGGGAGTCCCAGCAGGCAGACACCCTAAGCATTCTCATGCAGAAGAAGGCAGCTCTCTCCTCCCCTAGCTTGGGAAGGGTAGGCAAGGGAGGAAAATACATTGAATTCAACAGCATCCAGGATCTGAAAGGATTCTCCCTGCCCCACCGCACCCCGTGGATTACAATGCAGGTCATGCAACTTGTAGGCAAGATGGGGGAAGGGGTGTTGCGGTGCCACCAGCCTGCCCCTAGTGCCACCAACAGACGGACCCGATGTCTCCCCATAACACTTATTGCTGGGAGTAAAACTTGGGTGAAAGGAGGAAAAGAAAAGAACAGGCCTAAAAAAGGCAGTTTCCTGACTTCTTCTTCTTCTGTTTTATTATTATCCAAGATGGCTCTTTATTGCTTTAGTCATAGAGGAAGAAAGAATACCTTTTGTGGGGCGGCTCCTGGGTAACTGGTGAGGAGCATCTCCCGGATGGTGTGGTAGCCAGGTGACAAGAACATAGACCTTGACAGTCTGCCCCTCTTTACTTATCATTTTTAGCTTTCTTTTCAAAGTTTCTAGGTAAAGACAGAATTGAAAGTCTGACAAACACACATCACCATTTCCCACATCCCATAGCTCTAAACTTTTCAAAGCCACACTCATCTGAAAAACCTTCCTACGGACCACACACATGAAGATCTTTTAAGTACCATTCCTCCTGCCTTTGTCAAAAACATGTTTTCAATAACATTTAATATATCACTAACTTCCTAACAGAAGTTAAAGGATATTCAATATTTTTGTCAAAAAAGTTTTGTTTGACATAGCATGTGAACTTTACAATGTACATACATTATAGGTCAAATTCCCAAAACTGAAGGTCACACAGTATGCACACAGAGCACTGAATGCAGGCGCCCTTCCCCAACTTTCCCTCTTCTACTTTCCATACCAGGAAACCAACAAATAACAAGGCTCTGTGACTTAATGTGAAACACTGAAGCCATCACTAAGAGAAATGCTGCAAGATGTGTCTATAAAGAGAACCCCAGAGGGTCCTTAAGGCAAGTGGTGGGTGGCGTTCTGTAGGCTGTTCCAGGCAGCACCACCTTCTCCTTCAAGGGTGGCTCCATCTTGGAAAGTAATTAGCTTGCACCTTTCTTCGGGTTTGACTTTTGGGGTCACTTCTCGCTTTGATGTTCTTCTTAGGACTGGCAGGTTTGGGAGCAGGTGACCCTCCCTTTGGCTTTGGGGGGTTACTGTGACTAGGGCAGCTGGCTGTTTGCTGCTTGTCCTGAATTGTTCTCTGCTGTTCCCGAAGTCTCTCATCCCACTGTATGGACCTTCTACTGAGTTGATCTCCCCATTTCTCAACTAAACAATTTTCAAGAAGCATCATTCTTGAATGCCACTAATAACACATCATTAGGACATCTTGATGGTGCAGGATGTGTGGACACTGGCAGGAGGAATTAGTGATGAGAAGGACTTGCATTCGAGGGATATAGGCGAGGAGGACTTAAAGATCTCTTTCACATCTACCACAGTTGTGACCCCATTGCAACCACTCCTCTGGACGGCTTTTATTTTGGCATGAATAACATAGCTATACTTTTTGCTCAGGTTTGTTGCCAAGGTTGGCTTCACCTTCTTGCACTTGCACTGATCAGGGCTCAGACGTTTACAGTCCGCATCAAAGGACCTTTCTTGCACCACCATATCTGGTATGATGTCTATCCACTTTACATCTTCCGGAAGGTCAGCAACTATTGCCTTGGGAGAGATGCACACTCCAGGGTCATAGGCCGGCAGCTCACCGCAGGCCAGGCTCTCTGGCCAGCTGTGGTTATACATCTTCATGAGGGGCTCACAGTCGTCACATGCTCGCTGGCACACAGACTTTCAGGGCTCGGCGGGATCCTGCAGGATCTCCAGGGTACAGATTTGTGCGTACATGGCACAAAGGAAGAAGTGCAGCATGGAGCTACAGTTCAGGTCCACTAGCTCCTCATACTGCTAGATAGCAAGGATGGCGTTCTCCTGAGTGCTGTGGTGCAGGTGGTTGGGCATCCGGGTGACCTTTCAGGGCTTGTGCCTGCACATGGGGATGCACACAGCCTCTCATGGCTCTCCCCGAGCTCCCAGCGCCAGGCACAGCCACAGGCATGAAGCCACCAGGGCGGAGAAGATCATGGTGCTGTCCTCCTGTTCTACAGTCCCTGCTGGGAGGACCTTTGTCTTCCAGCCCCGCTGCTCTCCTCATGTCTACCTAGGGCCAGTGGAGTGAGCTTTCCTGCTGGAGCTCCAGTCCGCACTGTTGGGGAGTTCTGGGGCTTTGACTGTAGATGCCCCCTGGGCACACCAGCGCCAGCAGCGCCAGCACTCAGCACCGACCCGCATGGGAAGCTCCAGTCTTGGGCCCGGCAGCTCAGAGTGCTGTGGGCAATGGCCACTGTAGAACCCTATTTATCCAGACTCATCCCCTGACAGGAGCTCAGCAGCTTTGGCAGCAGCAAGAACAGAGCAGGCTCCCACTCCGCTGCCCCACCCCCAGCACTCCTGCAGAAGCAATGACTTCATCTCCTCCACTCCACAGCCAAGGGCTATAGTTTTGCATTTCCCCCAAAGTCTCTCCTTTTTTTTTTTATTTTAGTCTTCGAGTCTTTTTTCTTCAGATCAAGAAAAGCAGCATCTTGCTTTCAGTCATTTGGGAAGCTGGATACAAACCTGTGCAAGGGGAGACTTTGCTAAGTTGGCCTTAAAGTTTTCCTAAGTACAGAGTTGGAGCAACCTGATCTTTTTTTTTCCCAGTTTTGAACACCTTTTATGAATATAATGGAAGTTCTTTTGCACTAATGACTGAACACGTACTTTTCAGCGAGATGCAGATGGCCATTTATCTCCCAGTGGTTAACCAACAGTGTCCAGTGACATCTCAATGACAAACAAGAGAGCACCTCATCTTTTCATTGAACTATGTAGAGGGTCCTGACACCTAATGTCCCAGAGCACACTGGAAAAACATGTAGATTCAAGTCCCAACCAGCTCTACAAGTTTGTCTATGCTATCTTTGTGTATCAATTTTCTGATGCATACAATGAATATAATTATAATTCCAACTTCATAAAGGCGTCTGAAAGGTTAAGTAACATATTTTTACAATACATAGAAGAGTATAACACATAAAGAATACCAATTTACCATTTATTAATTAAGCAATTTAAAATGCATCTCATTCAAATAAGGCAATGAGGAAGTTAAAGATAATAAACATTTTGAGAAGTGTTTTACTTAAGAAGCATATAATTATTCATTTTTAAAAATAAATATTATATATATTTATTTTGTGTGTATAAATATTATATATATATAAATTGTGTGTATGTGAGATTTTGTATGCACAATGTGTATACACATGCTCATACAGGCCAGAGGTCTTTGAAGGCCCTGAAACTGGATTTACAGATAGTTGTAAGCCCCTTCATGTGGTTGCTGGGAACTAATCCAGATCTTCACCAAGAGGAGCTAAGCTCCTAACTACTAAGACATTTCTCTAGCTGACGCTCTCTCTCCCTATCTCTCATCTATCATCTATCTATCACCTAGTTATCTATTGTCTACCTATCATCTACCTAAATATCATCTAAATATCTGTCTATGTATGTATGAATACATATTACTTATGTATCTAACAGCTATCATCTACTATCTACCAGTATTTCTACTATGTATTGATAATAGATATTTTATCATTTATATATCATCTATTATCTATCATCAATAAGTAGATATTGATAAATAGACATACACAAGTATATTCTTTTTTACTTAGTTATTATTTCAATATATTTTAAATTAAATACAATTGTATTACTCACTCTTTTCCTTTTCTTCCTTCCAGCTTCTCTTATGTTCCCTCCATCCAACCCTTCTTATCTACTCATAAATTGATAGCATGCTTTCTTTGATTATTTCTGCATATTTATGCACAAATACAGACAGATATAAACACAAGATTCTGAGTATAGTTGGTTGCTTATGTATATATATTTATAGGTATATGATTTCAGGAATGACCACTTTGTTCTGGATATCCATTTAGGGGTCTCACTCCTAGGAGAGGTTAATTATCCCTCCGTCAGAAGTCATGAATTCCCTGTAGCTGTCTATGGTTTGGACCTCAAGACATCTGTCCTTCTTCCACATTATCATATTTAGTGATATTATCTTCTTTATGGAGTCATTGTCATAAAAGACGGTTTCACAGCAAACGTCTTGCTATTGTGGCTTTTAAAACCTTTGTGTCTTCTGTAATGATGCCCAAGTGATAGATACAGGAGCTGAGATGTACACTTAGCTGTTTGGGTCTGGCTTCCTCCTGATACATTGATCTCTGCACCACGTTCAGTTCCAGTTCTGTTTTGCTGTGATGGTGTCCTTCGGTTGTAATAAGAAGCTTCTTCAATGAGGGATGATAACTATACTTATCCAGCAAAGGTGTGTTGCAGTGTGTGAGTGTGTATGTGTGTGTGTGTCTGTGTGTGTCTATGTGTGTGTATGCATGTGTGTATGTATGTGTGTGCCTAAATACATAAATATAATCTGCTCAGTCTATTTGCTTCTTGTACATGTATGTTTTCAGAACTGTATGTTTTCATGTGGTATTGGATAACAAACTGGAATGCTCTTCCTTAAGGAATGTGATTTTTCTCAAAGAAAAAGAGGTTAAGAAGTTGAAAGAGGGTAAGGTACAAGGGAGCATTTGGAGGGAGGATAGGGAAGTGATAGTGATGTAATTATATAATCTCAAAAATAAAAACATCATTAAAAGTCTTTGCCAACTTTACATCTGACAGAATAAGTCAAACAGCAGAATTAAAAATTAGTTATGGAACTGAACTATAGATGTTTTCAAAAGAAACACAATGGTCTAATGTGAAGTAAATGTAAAGAAAAATTGCATGGGCATTTCTTGTCACCACACTAAGGGGATGGAAGGCAGGCAGCAGAGTCTGAAATGTGGGATGGGATGAGGGGATCGAGTGGTTAAGGCAATGGACCAGATTTGCATTTTTAAATTACGTCCTTTCAATCCATTTTACTTGTTGGTTTGCTTGTTTGTTACTGCGTGAGTGTGTGTGTGTGTGTGTGTGTGTGGTGTACATACCATTGTCCACACAGGAAAGTTGGGGGACAACTTTCAGGAGTTGGCTTTCTCCTGCTTCACTCTAGGCTCTAGGGATTGAACTCAGGTTGTCAGACTTGCATGAAAATGTTTTTCCAGGCCGAGCCCTCTCAGGGACCTTGAAAATCATTTTTTAAAAACAAAACAAAGCAACATTCATTGAAGAAAGAAATTTGTATTGTTATAAACATGTTGTTTTGGCAACATAAATTTTGATAAAGATTTTCTCCCAAAACAAATTCTAGAAAGAAATTAAATTGCATTTTACTTTTCTAATAGTCAAGGGTAATGAAAATTATTGAGGGCTCAGAAATACTTTATGTTAATATTTCTAAATAATATGTATTAAAATTATTTTATTGCTATGGTTTTGTTTTTCAGGAATATGCAAGTTTATATATAAAAAGGTGGGCATCTATATCCACATACAAAAATCTTTTTTACTAATTTTCATTTTAATAATGGGAAGAAGAGGAGCTATAACCCCAACAAACCATGATATTCAAGGTCTATGTAAGCTAACTCTGTATGTAATAGAAAAAGAGGCTATGCTTTTAAATATTGCCAAATTAAAAGCTAACTAAATGTGTGTAACATTTCCAAGATTTTATGTTTTTATCATGACAATTGCTTGGTTCCTACTGATTTTTGTCAGGCATTGACTGCTTTGTGAAATCAATATTGCTTTGTGTTTCAAAAGTGAAAGGCACGCAAGGACGCAGAGGTATTAAACACTAGTGGATTGAATAGTTATTTGTGAGGGGTTGCTAACGATTACTATTTTTATTTTAATACTAAAAATTACTATTTTATTTTAATGTCATTACTATTTTATTTTAATGTCATAACAGCACTCAAGATTACCTTTCACTTCTAATCATACCATTTACATGGAAGTGGGAAAATGCTTCTGAAGTGGCCAAATGCTGTTTGCTGAATGGATCATGGTAACACTAGAAATTACCCTAGAGGAAAAATAATCAGATTCCCTGCCAGGCTCTTGAGAAAGGTTAATGTCTGTTCATTGAAATAAAGGAAAGCAAAAAACAAGATCAATAAAGCACACATTTATGAAGGTAGGAAAAGAAATATTGGCCATAAGATCTGATCTTATTTCTTAACAGTTCAGAATTTGACACCATGATTCTGATTGGCTACTGTCAGTGGTGGCAGTTTTGGGTTTTTGTGTGTTTCATTGTGTTATTTGTTGGTTGGTTGGTTGGTTGGTTGTGCATTAATTAGTAATAATGTAGGCAAATATGTCTACCATAGGAAAAAATACTAAGTTCCAACACATCTGTCAATCACTATGTTGTGATAGTTATGACATGGTTTGAGACTGATGTAATATCATCATTATCACTTTACAGAAGAGAGTGATGAAACAGAGTTTGCAAAATTTGCCCATATCTGAAAAGGAGGAAAGCAAGAAAGATTTCTTGGAGGAGCCCATTTAGCCCTAGGGGAAGGCAATGTAGCACTGCCATTACAAACTCTAAGCAACTCTGTTAGAGACGGTGCATCCCTGTAGCGTGGTCTAGAGATCTTCATACAAGCCTAAGCTACTTTGTTAGCACACAACTCTCAAGTCTTTGCTCAACTGAACAATACTTAGGTGGGGAGTCTGAGATTTAAATAATAGAACCAACTCAGAATTCCACAGGGATGCTCATCACTATTAACTGACCTAAGCATGATGAAGCTAAGCCCCTGGGATCTTATGTGGCTGAATAGTTCAGGATGTCAAATAAATTCAGGCAACTTCTTTCCATGTGGGAACACACAACAGCAGCAGCAGCAGCAGCAGCAGCAGCAATAACAACAAACCTCTAGTATTCTTTGTAGATTCATTCCTTGCAGCGGGCTCATGAAAGCCTCCTTGTTTCTATAACAGCAAGCACCTGTCCTTTACACATGTTCTGCAACAACAATGCTTGTGCCAAGTGGCTTATGAATGCATAGTTCTAATAAGTGCTCACAGCATGAGTGGTGTGGAATATTTGTCATGTAAGTGACTCTCAGAAAAATTTCTTGGTAGGCAGCATTTAACGACAGATAATCTTGACCCTCTGTAACCAGAGGGTTAAATTAGCTATTTCCTCAGGCACATCAGAAGTAGTCATGGTGACTCTCCAATTTGTATGCCTGAAGATGAAGCAGGGATGGTAATTATGTATTTTCCAACATTTGCTACCTTCTGCTTAATTATAAATATAAACCATAAAAAATAAATAGTTCAGTTGTTGAGCAATTCTTTCTAAAAATTAGCTTTGTGGAAAAGGTATTTGTTATTCAATACCAAATTGCCAGCTCTGAAAATTTACAGAGACACAACATTATACAGACTGAAATAGTGTGTGTGTGTGTGTATGTGTGTGTGTGTATACACAAAACTTGTTCAGTCTATACAATATTAGCAATATATATGCATATAAATAAATATACAGAGCTTTATGTAACAATGATTAAAGACAAAAAGAGGACATATATTTGAAAGAGAGCAGGAAAAAAGATGTAATATAAAGATATACCACATTTTATGGCTTCTATGGCTATTAACCCAAACTAAATCCACAGAAAGATGGTTTCTACTTGTATCTTCTCAGCTATAGTTTAAAATTTAGGCATAGCCTCAGATGTATCATTGAGGGCATGGGATTTTTTTTGTAGGTAAGTCTTCATAGTTGGTATTTAAATCATGATGAGCATGTGCTCAATACAGAGTATGAGTCCCTTGCATTCTCAATAGAATTGAGTTTCTTATCTATAAGATAAACTGAAGCCCCTTACTTTGGAGGAAATTTAATTGAAAAAGAAAACCAAATTGTTTTTGTCATGTACTGGATTGTGTAAAACGATTTTGCTTTATGAAAATTATTTTAGATCTCTTGTAAAAGTGTAGAAAACCAACTAACGCCACCCTCTTTCAATCATCAAAGTGTTTTCATTTGCCATTTTTGATGTCTGCCTTTCCTCCCCAACATTCATTCAATTTTGAAAATTTGCAATTTTGATATCTTCCTTCTCTTAGGTCACACTTAAGCCTATTATTTATAGGAGTGTACACAGATACGATCTGATGAATGATAATCTTAAGCCATGACAAAGGAAATGCAAATATTAATATGTGTTTGGCTACTCAGTTTTATAACTCTATATAGCCTCCTCTTAGACTGTTTTTTTTAAATCTCTTACCATAGTGTCTGAGCACATGATGCTCATCTAATACAGTCTAATACAAAATACAGTGGTTTTCTTCTCAGTACTCCTGCTGATTGATTCAGGGTCCTGGCTTTGTCTATTACATCAGATTTCTTTGATAATTCATCAGAAGAGATATAAAGTATTACTTTCATTCATCAAATATGTATTGGTAGCAGATGATATTCATTAAGCCTTAAGGGTGTTTTAAAAAGCATAGATAAATAAAATGCATTCCACTTTGTGCTGAAGAATATGTACATGCAGTAAAATGTCATAATATTTCAAGTCTGTAAACACCCAGGGTAAGTAATATAATAATACTGCAGTTAAAATATTGATCTTAATTTAGTGTGGCTGGCTAGAGGTGGGTACATGTATAATAAAATATTCCTGAGAATCATTTGGCTGCTCTGAGGCCATGACATTTATTGTATTTTCTTATAGTGTGGCTTCTTCATAAAGTCTGTCATTACGTCTTCATAAGCCTGTTGCAAAGAAAGATATGTACTCCACTCCAGACTCAAACAAGTGGAATCCGGCACTTTAAGTGGAATGTAGAACTTTCTAATGCTTACATAACAGATCTTTTTTTCTGGTTTCTTATATCCTATCCTTTGTGTCTCTAAAAAGCCATAAAAACTAAGAACTGGGACTCAGTCTAAGGATAATCAGAGTTCATTCTTGGGTATCTAACAATATCTGTTACTTGAGTTTTGTTCAAAATTGCCAAGGGTAATTGAAGTGTCATTAAGTTGGTTTTAGTACCCCATACCTGTGCTAGTAGGTTTTGTTGTCTACTTAATGGAATTAAGAGACATTTAGGATTGATTAAAACACACACACACACACACACACACACACACACACACACGGTGATGAACTTGCATTGAAAGACTGAAGAAGTCTGTGTCTGATGTCATGAGAAGATTCCAACCCAGTGACTTTCACACTTGGTGTCATGCAGGAAGGAGGAGAAATCATGATGGGAAAAACATCACAAAACATGTGTGTGCCCATGTATGTGTCTCTGAGCCTATGTCTGTGCCCCCATGGGTGTGTCTTTGTGACTATGTCTGTGCTTCCCTGGAGCACTGATGCATAGGAATGACTTGTCATTATTAGAAGTGGTACCTTCTAAAGGACAACCAAATGAAAGGAAGAAAGAAGCAGAAGTTCATCCATGATGTTTCTCCCTCCTTCCTGCATGAGACAAAGTCTGGGTTGGAATCTTCTGATGACATCAGACACCGACTTCTTCAGCCTTTCAACGTGAGTTCCTCACCATGCCTTTCCCTGGAGTTTCCAGGATTTTAAACCCAGACTGAGAGTAGTGAGTTATGGAGATTCCAGCCTCTCTCTCCTGCATAGCTGGCTACTGTCAATCTACCCAGGCCTTAGTGTGCAAACACCCAAACAAATTCTATTCATATATATATATACAGAATGCAAAATTTGGACCTTGGATATTACGACTCACCTTTCTTCTCTTCCCGTCCTGCCCCTCCACCCCCGGCTTCTCATTCTGAGGCAGGATCTCACTTTGTAGTGATGTATTTTCTGTAAGCAACTGTACAGATCAAGCTATCCTTACACTCATGGCATTCTTCTTGCTTCATGATCACAAGTTCTAGGATCCCAGGTGTGCTTCATCACACTTGGCTTATAGTTCACATCTTTTGCCTTGATTGTGACCACACTGATTCAGTCTTATGCAACATTGCATTGCCCAGAACAGAATGGGTCTGAACAATAACCAGATTCTTTAAATGCTAAAACTTGTGATGTCCTACCGAAATCCTAATGCTAATGTCCAACAGCATTTAAGAGTGGGCAATGTGAACATTATTGGTTATATTTTTATGATTTTTAAGTTTTGAATATGGATTTATAAACTATAATTTGCTGGAGACTATTCTAAAAATATATCATACTTTGTTATTCATGTTTTTATATTTGTTTGATATGGGATGTGTCATAATTACTCAGTGTAATTAGGACTATATCAAAATGTTATTATTTAATATTTTAATTGACACCCAAGACTTACTTAGGGGCTTATTTATCACATAGTATTGAATATTGAATTCTCTATTGAATATTTTGAATAAATCCATTTTGGTTTTCCCCTAATGACAAGAATCACATCACATACTGCTAATATATTTTAGTTATCATTAGGTCTATTTTCTCAACAATTGTAGAAATACTCCTAGAACTTCCAAAACTATTGAAAAACATTTTTTTCTAGTTGATTTAAATAGGATCTTACAAAGCCAAAGCTGGCTTCAAGCTGGCTGTATTGTTGACATCATTCTTGAATCCCTGCTCCAGCCGCCTCTCCCTTGTATGTGCTACAATTCCAGGAGTGGTCGAGAAATTCCAGCTTTGCCACTTTAAAACTTAGCCTTCTCACAGACCCGGTTTCAAGGTTAATACAAGGGACATTTTGTCATACATTAGAAAGATGAGGAAAAGGATGAATGGGCTTAAGAGAGGAAGAGGAACGGGGCAGAAGCAGGAAAGAGGGACAGGAGCTGACACTTTAAAATTGTGAATTGTAAGAATCTAACTCAGAAGCAAGCTGACTTACTTTCATGAGTCAGTTATATTTTTCCTCTTAGAATTTTTTCTGTCTAGAAATATTAAGTAACAATTTATATATCTTTATGTGTACATAAATGCTGCTTATCCTCTAATATTACAAAGTAGCAGGATAGCAACCTGGCCTCTGCTTAAGAACTTTAATAAAGGCAATCCAGGCAAACTATCAGCAACCTGAGCCTTCTCTATGAAACCATAATTTGCTTGAGACTACTCTAAATAAAAAGCAAAGATGATTCTCCATTTCCTTCAGAGCCATGTGGAATATTCACTGACCTTTAGTCTACTGCTGATGGTATCTTCAGGATCCTCTTCTTGTCAAGACCTTGTTCTACAAGAACACAAAAGCGTTAGTCCAAAATGATAATGGATTCTGGCCTGCAACTCATTGCATGTGCAATTATTGCTGTACTGCTGACTCCTTAGCTACTCAAGAAATTTCTAAGCCTGTACTGTAGGCTGAAAATCTCCCTATCTAGTCACTTACCCAATTTTTTTCCTTTCTCAAGTTAAAATATAGATGTGGTATCTTCCTTCTGTTGTAATCTCCTGAAAACATTGTGTACAAAATGTCTGCCAACGTATTTTTTTCTTCACGAATATTAGTATCTGTTTCCCAGAAGATCCAATAAACACAGAACCTCTACCCTATTCTAGCCAGTGATGACTTATTTAGAAAAGGCATTGCATATCTATAATCTTAAGCTCTCCAACTAGAGGTGCGCATGGATATGCATACTTGTGTGCATCTAAATTTCTGAATTTTATGTGAATATAAATGTGTTATATTTCTGTTGTTTCCTGTACTTATTTACATTTGTACCTAGATCAGAATCATGTTCTGCTTCTCTTACACTGTTTAAATATACCACATATTCTTAACATGTGTTCTATATAATAGAATAAATACTGTTTCTGTACAACACCCTTGTTGTATATAATTTCAAAATAAAATCCTCTAACTGAGAAGCTGTTGTGTCTAACACATGAAAGCATATTATGTAGTTAATTAAAAGTTCTAAGTCTGGAGCTGAAGCTCTGTGGTAGAGGGCCTTCCAGGCATATGCAGGGGCATGAGTTCAATTCCGATGTCAAGAGAAGTCGTTGTCCTTGTTTGGAGTATTTGTGGCTTTTATGTTGTCTCCCATGTGTGGGCTTGTCTTTCCATCTTTGTCCTTGACATTTCTTTTAGAAACATTTGCTAGGAGAACACAGAATGTTTTGTGCGCCAGTGAGTAGCACTGTTAGTATTCTGAACCACCACAAACTTTAATTTCTGTTCCATTTGAAGACGTCTATTAATGGAATCAGATCATGAACTTCACTTTGAATGAAGATTTGCTCAAAACTCTGCAGTGTCTTTGATAAGAGGGGAGACTGCTGCTTTGCAGCTTTTATTATAACTCCTTTTTCCTGTCAAAATGTCCTTTAATAAGACTGTTTTTAATCTCTTTAAATTAATGAATCTAGTTAAATTAAGGAAATCATTTTGATAGTGGGTGACAGTTTTTTTTTTTTAAACAGAAGGGAAAAGGTCATTTCCAAGCTGCATTATCATCTCTGTCCCAGAAAAGTACCCACCTCTGCCAGTGTTGGTTCTCTGGTATGTGACCACAGAGAAATTTAGGCAGAGCAGATAGAAAAATAACTTAGACATATCACAAATAAAGCATCTCAGGGACAAAGTTTTGAAATAGTTAGCTTGTTATACCCTTCAGCCTATCTTGTTTCTAGGCCTAGAACTTTTATTACTGGATTGATACAATGGACCGATTTTATTTCTTAAACTATAACTGTTAGAAAAGCCTCAAAATGACTGTCATTGTTTTTTTTATTCTAATAACTTATTTGAATACTCATGATACTACACTTTAATTTATAACTTTTGTAACTTTTCAATATTTTAATTTGTCTGGAATGTATTATTTGACCATAAGAATGTTATTTATTTGGGCCATTATTTCATAGGATTCAAAAACTACATGAAGGAGAATGACTCAGATTTCAGGTATTTGATCTCTCACATTTAAATATAATCACTTTCACAGAGAGATCTCAATCTTTTAGTGGATTTCTGTCTTCTGAATGGACTGCCCTCAATTACTCTAAACTTTCTCTCCCAGTTGTCTCCATTACTATTATAAGTATTAAAAATAGCATAGATAAAACAGTATGTGTTATAAAGTAATACTAGATCATGAGACCTTGCATAATGTAGATATTAGATCCAGCATCTACACAAAGAAGAGATGGGAAGAAGAATTGTTAGAGAACTCAGGGAAAGGAAGATGAAGCAAAAATGTCCAAGGGAGGAAGATACAAACAGCTCTGCATTTCTGTGTTAGGAAGAAACAGCCTTTAGTTTTCAGTCTAGGTACATCTTTCTTCCTCTGAAACTTCATTAAGTCACAATGAGAAAGGAGTAAGATGTTCTATAATCCAAAGAAAATTGTTATTACTATTGTGTCTCTTTTCGTATATGTTTGTGTCTGTGTGTTTGTGTGTGTGTGTGCATGTATGTATGAGAGTATAATGT
This sequence comes from Apodemus sylvaticus, assembly GCF_947179515.1. Classification (NCBI taxonomy): domain Eukaryota; kingdom Metazoa; phylum Chordata; class Mammalia; order Rodentia; family Muridae; genus Apodemus; species Apodemus sylvaticus. The sequence goes on along the minus strand of NC_067472.1, from coordinate 211,491,604 downwards.
ACACATTATATATATGAGCATGTATGTATGAGAGTATAATGTACACATTATATATATGTGTGTGTGTGTGTATGTGTGTGTATGTGCTAGTCTGAATGTGAATATATTGTGTGTATGTAATTGAATCTCTGTACATTTACATGTGTGCGTCTTTGTGTCTATGTTCTGTTTGTTGAGTAGACAAAGACTTCTATTAAAACTCAATACTTAATTTCAGAATGAGATAAGCAGATATTTACTATTTCTCTATATTTGTTATTAGATTTGTTCTTTGACATTTTCATACCTGTCTGCAAGTCTGCTGTGCATTTGATTTCAGTCACTACCACTCTCCCTTCTCTGACTTCTACCCCTCATAGGCCCTATTCCAGCCTATATGACCTCTTTACATATTCATGTTTATCTGTTTGTTTTCTCCATTGGTAACCAAAAAGTTTAATCAGGACCATCTGTATAACAATTGCTTTAGAATTCTACACAGGAGCCTGGAGAGCTTATTCAGTTGATAACAGTAAAACACAGAATCTGCCAATGGCCACCAGTTGGTTGGAAATATGAAGAAGCAATGCTTTTTGTCCTTTACAAGGTTGTGGTTGCCTATTGAGAGCTCCCATTTGTGCAAGTGTAATTGTGCAATATTCATAATTATAATGGATGTACCTGGACCAAAATGTGGTGTTCCAAACCCTCATTATTTTCTAGATCTTATATTCTTTATGTTCCATCTTCAACAATGTTCTTTGAGTCTTAGAGAGAAATGTTGCATAATCATAGGATATTAAACAAAATTGCCAACTCCTACTGTGGGATACTTCCTTTCTTGTTGTTGGCCAGTGAAACTTCTACTCACACTCAAAACAGAAAACCAAAAGTATGTGCCAACTTTCCTTGTTTCCCCAAAATATTACATGATAAGAATTTACATATTCTTAAGAAGATAATAGAGATGTATATACTAACACCGCATATTCTAACACCTCACAGAATAGAAAAGTAGAGCAATGCCTTGTATGATAGTTAGTAATAAGCCCATCATAGAAGATTATTTCCTAGCATCTTAAGTACATGCCTAGGACTGTAGGTCTTAAAAATATAATTATTTACTATATGAGCTATTTCATCATCATTGGTACACTAGAAAATCTGGTCTGACATGACCTTGGTAGGGACAGAATGATATTGTTCCTGAGAACATGGTCCCTCCTCACCCTCCTGGGACAAGCCAGCAGACATAGACTTCCCAATGTGTCAGTAACTGCTGTGGGGATAAAGTATGTTTGTATAATTATATGCATATTTTATGTTCCTCCATCGAGGAAAGTGTTATGTTTTCTAAAGTAAGAAAGAGGCCAGGATATGCTTTGGCATAGCAAGGTATGCCCATGCTGAGGCACTCCTCCCTGAGGTACTAGTCATAGAACAGGTTTAGTATAGAATAGTTTATTTATGACATGGGAAAGGGAGTTGGGAAGGGAGTGGGGAGAAGAGAGAGAGAGAGAGAGAGAGAGAGAGAGAGAGAGAGAGAGAGAAAGGGAGGGAGGGAGAGAGAGAGAGGGGGGGGGAGACCAAGAACATGGTAGGGATGGGGAGAGGGGAGAGCAGAAGAAAGGGGTGAATGAGAGAAGGGGTAAAGATGTGGAAAGACAGAGAGAAGGAAAGAAACAGCCCCTTTTATAATAAGCCAGGCATACCTGGCTATTGCCAGGTAACTGTGGAGCAGAGCCTAGAAGAAATGATAACAGAATGTTCTCCCTGTTAATATTAATAACTCCATGGTAATCAGAGATAGCACGTATGTAAGAGGCAAAGGTGTGGCTAATGTTTCTGGAAAAAAATGGTAAACCCTGGGACTTTAGGACAGCCCTCAAGGTTGTAGAAAAAAAAAAAAAAACTCTAAAAACCTGAGTTCAAAAATATATCATTTCTCAACTATACCAAAAATAGGGATGCAATATCAATTATATGAGGGACTTTGTGGATCTAAAGGAATAGAAGCAGCTGCATTAATAAGGCAGCTTGTCAGAAAGATATAGGCAGATACAAAGGCAGGCAGATTCCTCAGTTCATGATTAGCCTGGGACATAGTAAATCCCAGCCCAAGTGTGGGAGAAATGGTGATTTCAAGACTGGGTCCTACCCAGCTAGTTTATCTATGTTAGCAGAGTCAGGCATATTTCTAACTTATTTTGCAAAGTTAAACGAAAATGTGTGTATGCTGTCTCCCAAGAATTAAAGAAAGAAGTCACAGGATGCTAATTCATAGGATAATTAAATGGAAATCTGAAGTAAATGACTGGATTGATAGGTAAAATAAAAAGTCCAGTTTAAGGTCTACAAGAGGTGAGCTACCCAGAGAACATTTTTCTAATAGCAAGAGAGAACTATTTGAAGAACTGTCTTCAGCAGAAAAGAGAGAAGAGAGAGAGAGAGAGAGAGAGAGAGAGAGAGAGAGAGAGAGAGAGAGAGAGAGAGAACTGTCTGAAGATCTCCAGAATAAAGCAGATTACAAAGAAGAGTTCACATGGAGGGACCCATGGCTCCAGTCAAATATGCAGCAGAAGATAGATTTGATGGGCATCAATGGGAAAAGAAGCTCAATGCCCCAAGTGTAGGGAATGTGAGGGCTCAGAGGTGGGGAATGGGAGGATGGGTGGGTGGGGAAACACCCTCATAGAAACAGGAGGAAGCAGGAGAGATGTCATAGGAAATTTCAGGGTGGGGGCGAACCAGGAAAGGGGTTAACATTTGAAATGTAAATAAAGAAAATATCCAATAAAAAAATAAAGGAAAGAAAGGCAGCTGGAGAGATGTCTGAATGTCTGAGCAGAGACAATATCAATCCAGAATTTGACTTCAAGTCATTTGTTTTCCCTGTTCCCAGATATCCCTTCCTCAGAACCCCTCTCCAAGCTGAGGGTGGACAATGGCTACAAAAAAAATGTATTGAAAGAATGAAGCCAACAAAATTGGACTTGGATTTGTAGCTTAACTTTTTCCACCTTCCTAGATCCATGAGAAATATTGATCAGTTGACTCTGGTTTATATTTTGCAGCACTGTGATAAAAAGGCCAGAAATTAAATCTCTGGAAATTGACTGAGGCATGAATTTAACACAAACTATCATGGATGAGTGGGTCTTTGGAAATAAGAAAATGTCTTTACTTAAAAATTCAGAAAAAAAAATAAATGGCTCAGTGGTTAAGAACACTGACTTCCCTTCTAGAGGTCCTGAGTTCAATTTTCAGCAACCACATGGTAGCTCCTAGCTATTTGTAATAGAATTTGATGCCCTCTTCTGGTATATACTCACATATATAAAAGAAATAAATATGTAGAGCAATATTTGCACATGCCTTTAAACCAAGCACTTGGGAGGTAGAAGCAGGCAGATTTCTGAGTTCAAGATGAGTCTGGTCTACAGAGTGAGTTCCAGGACAGCCATGGCTACACAGAGAAACCCTGTCTTGAAAAAACAAAAAAAATCAGTATGTGCATATTGTATATATGTGTGCATGTTCACATGTATGCACCATTAAATATGTTGTTATATAAATATGCATGTGGTGTCTGGAGGAAGACCTCACATATGACAAACATTGTCCACCTCCTTGAGACAATATCTCTCCATTAAGCTCCACATTTAGACAAGACTAGCTCCTGTCTCCAATGTACTACTGTTCATAACAGAAACCCACATCACAACCTTTGACATTTTCAAACAGGCACTGGAGATAAAATTTAGGTACCTGTGCATGTACAAGCAAGCATCTTATCAAAGGACTCTTCAGAGAGTAATTGTCACTGACAAATGGGGGTCAATAAACACTTAAATAGAACTGGAAGAAGAAGTCAGTTGTATATTTCCATCAAATATATTCTTTAGTATATGAGGAAGTATTTTGATGCATTTCCACAAAAGGTAAAGTCAAGTTTAATCAGGAGACAAACACACTGTCAAATATTGAACAACAGGATATCAATGTATATGTGTGTGTGTGTATAAAATGCTGATATATATCAGCATTAATCTTAATCCATTAATTTTATACTCATAAGAGAAATGGAATAATTAATGGAAGCTTTGGGATATATTTTATTATTCATAAGAATTTCACATCACATACACTTTCCCAAAAGATTTTCAACACGAAAATTGCTGCATCCTAATTGCAGCAATTTTATTTGTGGACAAAAGAAAATAAAAGGTAAATCTTTTATCTGCCCTTGGAGTTTCCCCAGCATAAATTCATGCATTTTCGTGCTTTATCCCCAGGTGATAGATTATCAGGGGGCTACTGAAAATCCCAGGGCTTTTAAATAATATATTCATGAGACTGCCAGTAAAAAAAAAAATAACTCAAAAGTTTGGGAGAAAGAAGAGCATGGAAGAATGTGTGAGATGTGAACTGGAGGAGTCATTGTCTTTAACATTCAATGTCAATCAAGAGCTCTCCATCCATCAGACTTGGGCCTTCGGTGATGTTGGCTTTGGTGTGTACAAAGGGCGCCAGCTATGTCTTCTTCATCCCTTCTCATCATGGGCTACTCCAACTAGGCAGATTGAACAACCTTATGTATGCTAGTAAACTTGCAAGGATTAAAGAAAGCATCCATTAGGAATCGTCTTCTATGTTTTAAATTGTTATGAAATTAATACTTTCCCCTACATATTTCTGTCAAAACCTTTTCTGCAAAGGTCTGTAATTTAAATCTTAACACTGAAATTAAATATCAGCCAGTTTTCTACCTTCATGTGTAGACTGAGAGCTAAGAATGTACTGTTAACATTCAGACTCTTTATATTTCCAAAGTAGCCAAGCATACCTACAACTTGTATTCACCCTTATTAACACTGACTGCTTAGTTTTCATTGACAATGTTGGATATCATTGGGTTATCTGAGAAGAAATCTAAATTGAGGGATAACCCAGATTATGGGTATGCATGTGTAGGATTATCTCAACTGTTAAATGAGGTAAGAGGAACCAACCTGTGGTTGGCATAACAAACATGTGTACATGTGCTCACACACACACACACATACACACAAACACACACACACACACACATCCATACATACACATACATACATATACATACACATATACACACAAACATACACATACACACATACAAACACTTGCACACAAAGATACATACACACACATAGACACATACACACATACACACACACAGAGGGGCAACTTAGTATATACTCACATGTATACATATATACATTCATACATACATACACACACATATATACTACAGTCTCAGTAATCTGTAGAATTGAGGCTAATGCAGCTAATGCAGAAAACAAACAAACATAAAAGAAATGAACAAACAAGCAAACAAAGCTATTCCATGGGCAGGTGATCCTGGAATGCTTAAGAAAGTTACACACAAATTGAAGCAAAAGAGAAAGACACATTCTTCCATGCTTTATGTTTGATCAGAGAAGCAGAAAAAATTTAAACAAGAATTGTACAATTTTCTTTCTAAATCATGGCCCTGTAGGTTTTCTATAGGTACATACGTGCCAGACAATATGTAAAATATAAAAATTATGCTAAAGCTATTCTTTCTTTGCTCTCTCTGAATCATTCATCAAGCAAAAATTATCTGCTATGGAATTAAATTCACAACATAGCATTGAAAAGGATGCATAAAGAATAGCTTGGAGCTGAAAGTGAATCACAGTTTAGAGCTACACGTGGTTTAAAATCTTCTTCTTTTCTGTTTTAGAATATGGTAGAATATAACCCTTGGTCTTAATTTTTCTGTTTCAGGAGACATATGTTTGATTATAGCTGACCATAGAACTTTATAATAATATCAGATCAGCACACAATTAATCACCACTTAACATCAGAAAAAGATGTAGGACTGGTGAACAGGACTCATACCTCACCAAGATACTACAAGGTTTATACAGTCTTTAGAATAACCTGGTTCTTTATTATTATTTTTTTATTATTATATCCAACCACTGTTTCCTCCTCTCCTCACAGTCCCTCCAATACCTTCTCTCTACACCCTCTAACCACTTTTCTCTGACACTAACAGGTATACCCAGAGATCACCACTAATGGTTATCATAGACAAGCCAGTGTTAAAATTTGGTGGAGAACGTCTTCTTCTTCACATTTGTAATTTTTGTTTGCATTATTTACATAGACTACATTTTAGTGTTTAAATACACAAACACTTTAAAGGATTTGTGCACTGGGTTCCATCTGTGGGGAAATGCCAGTTGTTTCCCAGGGCTTCACACATGCTAAACATAAAGGTACAGTTCTATTTATTTTTTGTTTATTTTTTATACTTGCAATTATAATATAAGTATACATACACATTTGCTCTCTTTCTCTCTCTTCTCTCCAAACCTCCCATATACTTTCTTACCCTTTTCAAAATTCATACTCATCTGGACATTAATTAATTCTTGTTACATGCATATATGTACATGAACAGAAATATATTTTCAAACAACTTTGTCAGTTTGAATGATGTTACTAAGGAACATACCACTTTCGGCAGGCTGCCATTCCTAAGTCTGACTTAATTAGCCATGTCTCTTTGAATCGTGTCAAAGACAAAATGATTTGCAGGCCCTGCTTGGATGTGCCAAGGAGGAATTTGAAAGTAGCTCTCTAAGAGCAGAAAGTAGTCTAAAATAAAAGGCAAACTTGGTAGAATATAATCATTCAATCCAATTAGATACTTAGAGCACCTGTAAAGGAACAATGTTAGGATTAAGGAGGTGTGTGTGTGTGTGTGTGTGTGTGTACATTTGTAGCAGATAGTAAGGAAACAGATAAGTTACATAATGTACAATTCTATCCCAGAATTTTCTCAAGTTTCTCATAGCACAGTTTTAGAACTGAGGCAACAATATAACTAGTTTTATATACAAACAATATATAACACTAAGCGACAAAGTACTATATAATACTATATAATGTAATACTATATAAGTACTATATAATACTAAGCAACAAAGAAGTTAAATTGCTTCCAAAGGTCACTTAGAACTTATTGGCAGACTATAAGTCATGTTCAGACCTGAAGGATGCTAAGTCTATGTCACTGAAATAATAAACAGATTTTAATTAGAAAGTGCTATATGCTTAAAATTATAATTAAAATTAATTCTACTGCATAGTATAGAGTATTCTGGATGCAAATCCTTCCAATTTCTATAACTCACTCATGATGACAAAAATTTAAACAAAAATAGTATCATTTTTCAGGGACTTAAAGCTTTCAAATCCTATCAGTTTTAAATTTATAATGATATGTTTTATTTCTTCCACTTAATGAAAAAATAAAAGTATCCTCATAGATACACAGATATTCATGAACAGTGAAAGGATCATGAAAAATGACAACATTAGTCCAGGAAAATCATCTCATTGTGGGTAACACAGGAAACTCCATCCATTCCTCATTTTCTAGACAGACCATTCAAGTATTCAGCCAATATTTTGGTGCAAAAACTTGTGGACATTAAAAGGAACTTGGTAAATATGAAATTGGTGACTAGTTCATGTCTTTTAAGTTATTACTGGCCCCAAAGTGAATGGTGAATAAACTGACTTATTGCAGAATCAGGGGTTGATCAGTTGTCTCTAGATGTTAGTCTTTCAGGTTGGCAACATTAATTTTCCCCTGCCTACCAAGCACTGAACTGACAGACTGATTAGACAGTTCCATAATTGCATTAGGATGACAAGGCAGTTTCTGGAGAGGATTCTACCCTGCCTATTTTTAGAATAATTGTGAGGAACTGCCATTACTGTCTAGTTGAGAGCTGTCTTAATTTGTCAGGAGGGACAGAGAGAAGCAAATCTGTCATATAGTTTTCTGATTAATGGAAACTCAAAATATGAGTAAAAATTGGGACCATGGCTTGGAAAATCCTGACCTAACAGGGGTTGTTAAACCTCTATAGTGGTTCCTATGTTTATTTGATATTTAATTTTAAGCCCAGCACATCATGTGCATTAGGCTTCATTCCTTCTTCTCAAAGTATCCCAGCTTTCTTCAGTTTTCTTTCTTTCTCATTTATTTTCTATCACAGAATGCTAAAGAGATACAACTAAGAATATAACACAAGGATTGATACATAGGTAGAACGTAAAGAGCAGGAATCAATACATGTTCATATCCATCATTATAGGATAATAATTACAAATACATATTTCTAAATTATTTCTTAATTTCTAATTTCCTGATTCTCAGTTGTACCAGCTTTAAAATTAGAATTATGACATCATTTAGTAAGATTATAGTAACATTTTGGAATAACTAATCATTCTATATTAAAAGTGATAAAACTTTATATTTTGTCTTTAAGCTGCAAAGAGTTACCAGTATAATTGTCTATATTTTTGAGGTGGAATGTGATAATTTGATAGATATGTTTTGTATATAGCAAATCAGAGTTGCTAATATTCCATTTTTTAATCTTATTATTCAAAATTATGTATATATGTATGCATGTATACAGTATGCGTTGATCATATTAACTCTTCCACTTCCTAAAACTCTCTCAAATTTCTATCACACCCCCTTCCAAACTTTATGTCCTTCATTTGTAAGTTTTAAGCATTTCCATCATTTTGACTTCTGTTTTAAAACTTGGTTAACACTACAAATATATATATATATATATATATATATATATATATATATATATATATATATATATATATAAAACTGAGGCTCAGTAGTGAAACTCAATATATGCAGAGAAAGAAGCAATCCATTCAAATGATTAATGATATCATTGCCAAAGTGCATAGTGATTGAAGCATTCAAGATCCTTTTTGCTAGTTATTAATAAAATGTGTAATAGGATATTATAAATAGCATTCCCTCCTGTACCCTCTGCAGTAGGAGTTGTGACTAACACTGGTGAGGCATAGATAAAGGGAAACTATACTATAAGATAAACAAACAAAGCAAAACAAAACAAACAAAAAAAACAAAAAACTGCAGTGCATTGTACTTTCTCAGACAACAGAAAATAAAACCCTGTCTTTGGGAAAATGAATTTGTCACAAAGAAACACGTACTTGGTCAAGCAGGCATAGTTACAAGACTGGATCATGAAGAATCACCTTTCTACCAAGGCAAACATGTATATGGCAGCCCCATTAGGTCTCATCACTGGTATGATCAGTGTCTTCCTCTGATTTTTACATTGCCCTAATACTTCAAATACCAAACTTCAGACCCAGATTTGTTATCAGTATGCATTTATTAAAATATACTTATGTGAAAGAGTTATAGTAGAACTATCCTACAATGGAGAGACAATACCCCTAGTAAACTCAAACCTTTGCAATACTACTCCACTACCAGGAATCAGCAAATGTTTTGCAGATGTTGGCCTGTGAGTTCCCATAAATCCCTCCACAGCTCAGGCTATTGCCATGACTGTTGGCTATTCCTCAGAAATTGACAGTAAAATCCCTTTTGCTGTATGTGTCACATATCTCAGTAATAAAACATGATAAATCATGCTGGAAATGACCTGGAAGCTTCACCCCTACTGATTAGAATTCACAGTGTTGGATGTATACATCTATCTCACTCTACTGTGAGTAGGTAAATCACAATAATACCTATCCCTGAAACTGTCCTGCTCACTAATGAAATGGTACCCGAAAGTGAGAGATCTTTTTGATTGCCTTTAAGGCCTATTCTACAAAATGAAACCTATATGTGGTATCATTAGTGGGGCCAAGAAACTGAAGCAAAATATATCATCAGCCCTAGCATAATATTCTTTAAATTGGACATTAAGATTAATGACTTATTGCTATTCTCATGCAGTAGTACATTTCTCAACCTTCATCAGACATGCTTCATCTTGCAGTAGATAGCAACGAACACAAAGACCCACAAATGGCTACTATTCATACTAAGAGACTAAGGAACATTCGATCCTAAGTAGAGTATCTGTATCACAGCCCTTCCCATAACACTTAGAGATCATCAAAAGTGAGCTGATTACAAGGAAACAGTGTTTTCCAGACACAACAGGGAATTCTCAAAATAAACTCATCATGATCTTAATATCATCTGCAAGGGATACGCAATTTCACTGGGGATGACAGTATTAGCTTTTGTGGTGGGAAACACAGAATAGGACTTCTATTAATCCCAATCAATATTGGCAATTGATGGCTACTGAGAAATCAAGAGCCAGTTTTCTTTAAGGCAATGATAGGTTATCCAAAACTAGCAGTATATGGGCAGCACAAACTGGGCTCAATGTTTTGATAATGTAGAGAGAACATAAAATTCAGTTGCTTGAGATTTAGGGGTTGAACTGGGAGGATTTGGGAGGTAAATGTAATTGAGTACTTAAAAAACAAAGAATCTGAATTAATAAATGAAATATGAAAAAGTATGGTAGAATACATCTCTCATTGAACAGCTATGGTAGAGGCAGAATCACAATTTCTAAGCCAGACTGGCGTCCATAGTGAGACACTGTACCAAGTAAATGAAGACTCTCTCTCTCTCTCTCTCTCTCTCTCTCTCTCTCTCTCTCTCTCTCTCTCTCTCTCTCTCTTTCTCTCTCTCTCTCTCTCTCTCTCTCTCTCTCACACACACACACACACAAACAAACACACACACACACACACACCGTCTCACTCTCTCTCTGTATATGTGTCTATATATAGATACATATATATCTATTATACATACACACAGACAAAAGTCTATTGTGCAATTGTGATGAAGAAAGAAAGAAGCAACAGTGAAATAAGTACAGGAGAGAAAGAAAGAATAAGAAAAGTTATGACAATTTCTTCTTCCTTGAGTGTGACAAAGTCAATTCCCAAGTCACTGCTAACATAGAGGGTGATTTGATTGCCTTGTGCATATGTTGAAATATGCTCAATATCGAACACTGACGTAAAACAAGCCTGCTACATGTTTCAGTTTCAGTTTCTTCTCCACTATGTTAACTGTCCCATTAATTTTATTTTTTACATCAAAGTTTGGCTCCCAAATCAGACAGCTGTTTCATGTTAACCCCCAGTGAGATTATTCGCATATACTCATTATATCTCTCACAGGGTTATATTCCTGCTATGAGGCTCCATTGGCAACTGGGGAGTAGAGGCAGTTTCCCAAGTGGATTCTATTTCCAGATCGAAATTTAATATAAGGATATATATTTCTGGCCAAGTATCATCTTTTAAAATACCTATATTGTTTTTCAATTTTGACTCCCAAAGATGGTCTAGAAATTGAAGGAACATGAAACCACTAGGTGCCTGTAGCTGAATTTGTTGGCTTTACTTAAAGAAAAACCAATAAGCCACTTGGATGTTTCTGAGTTCTAAATGTGTTGAAACATTTGATTTGAGCATTTACAAAGAAGGATTAACTTTCCTGTGGCTCTTAAAGTTTGATGCCTGTCATTATAATGAACAGGTAGTAGCATTCAAATAGTAGCTGATGAATGAATAAAAATACATACATGAATCACATCTGTTTCTAGGGTAAGTGGGTTTGTGATATTGGGTAAAATGTATAGCTGCTATTGGAAGCTTTTAAAGAGGGAAGAAGTATAACTATCAAAACAACAATTTTTTTATTACTACCTATACCTCTAATTTTGAAATAAAAAACAATGTATGCATTTTATAGGTAGCATGTCTGTCCTATGCCATCAGGATATAGGAAGAAAGAATAAGACTATTTATATCCTTTCCTTTTCCAAATGAGGTACTACATTGAGAAGTCTAGCACAAGATGGGATTTCCTAACAGAACTGATTTTTTTTTAAATAAGAGTTCTTGTATTATTTTTATTCCTTCCTGTAACAAGACCTTTCCTCTTATTATTAGAGTGTGCATTTCAGTAACATAATTAAAGGTAAATATCAAGCACCCGCCTTCTGGATAAGACTCAGAAAGTTGGAAATTACCAATCGACTCAGCTCTTTGCAGGCTTTCTCTAATTAGCAGGTTGGGGATTGTCTTCCACGTCAGGGATTAGATTAAACTCTTCCCTGGAACAAGTTCAGGAGGAAAATGTGGGCTAAGAGAGTAAGCAGAAGGAGACAAGGGAGGTGGCATATGGACTCTGCTCCACACAGTGAGAGACAGAGAACTGAAGTTAAGACATGCTTAAGTTTTGATGAGGAGCCCACTGTCCCATGAGTCAGAAAGATGAACAGTGCAGGCAGCTACAGGACTGTGTGACAAATGCTTGGCAAAGACCCATGAGTAAATCTTTATAGGTGTATTGAAACAAACTCCTTTCTTGTCAGAGGTTTGGGTATTAAGACAGGGTGCCCAGAGAAGGGCTAGCACAAAATAACAAATGTATAGTAAACAAGAACACAGAGACAAAACCCAGAGGTATAGTAGAGTCTCTAGAAGGATGTTTCATGAGTGATCTGTTTTTAGGCATAGCTTCTTACATGAGGTGCCATACCTTTCCATGACAGAGAAAATGGGAGATTCTGGAGTTTCCTTAAAATTGAGCATGCATCAGAGGTTAGAGGAAAATAATAGGAAAGAGATCAAGATAAGATGAAACACTCATCCTGAACATTTGAAGAATGAATTAGATGCTCTAGCATCAATCTATTTGAGTAGAAAACACAGTACAGTGCATTTTCGGCTTCCAGTCTCATGGCCATTGTGGTCCTTAAAATGAAGCCAATTGCTACAAAAGGGGCAAAAACTGCACAAATCAAAAATATAAGATGTAACAGGGATATAATGTGAGTTGCAAGATAAGCAGGCAAACTTTATCTTTGACAGACTGAATCTGGTTTGTTTTGGTTCCTCTCTTTGACTATAATCCCCTTCATTTATGTAGGAATGTAAAGTGACTGGCATTTCCAGTGTATGTCAAGCCTGGGTATTGATTAGGAAAGTGACAAACATCAGTTACTTAGGGGTTTCAGCTTAGGCACAGAAATACATTTTAAAAAAAATCAGATGACTGGACTAAAGCTTTCTATACACACCATAATGAGACAAAGCAGGATAATCACAACCAAATTTATATGGTGTTTAGTGGGCAAACAGGGGACAGATTATGAAAGGGAACCTCATAAGAAAAGATTAAAGGATCATAAACAATATATCAATTTCAGGAATCATATAAGGAACTTACACAGAAGAATTAGTTATAGAGGAGGGAGTAAGTATTGTACTAAAGTTACAAATATGGCTTTATATGTTGCAAAAAGCTTAATTAAACAATAAATGAGGAAAACATATGATAGACATATGCTAAGGATTTAAGAATTAATTATTTCCTCTTTGACACATGCAAACTTTTATTTTCTTACATTGTATCTTTCTTTTTGTAATGTTATATTTTCAACATTCATTAAACATAGTTTGCATTTAATTAGTTTATACTCTATCAGATAACAATGTTATTTTCATATATGTTTTATTTTCCTGATTTCCTCTCCTGCTTTACCCTCCCATGCTGCTTCAATCTCCTGTGAGTAGGGACCTCTGAGCTCCTGGTCGGTCATGGCAGATACACACAACACACACACACACACACACACACACACACACACACGTTATACTTAGGTATGCCTGAGCTAGTTCAATAGCTGGGAACTTCCAAATCTCTCCAAAGCTAGCATATACTCTGCTACTGTGTTCTTGAATTAATACTTGCTAAATCTGTATTTTATCGTTGCTACCATAGACCCAATTGAGGAATTGGCCCCTTGGGCCACTTTCTCTGATTCTTACAGGTCTTAAGAGGTAGGCTCTTAAGTCCTACCTTCATGCTTTTTCTCAATGTTGATCATCCATCCTATGTCCCTCTCATTGGCAGAACCCTTCTTCCCCTCCCCTTCTTCTCCACCTCCTTCTTGACAGGGAACCCAAAAAGCCCCGCCTCTTTCTCTCCTCACAGACATTGGCTTCTGGCTATTCACTGATCAACAGAATACTGGTTGGGGACAGGGGCCCTCCGCATCTGGACATATGGATTCCTGTGTGATGTTTGGAGCTGAATTAAGACAAAGCATTAGAATCAATCCCCAACACTCCTGCTTTTGCCTTTCCTCTCCTCTTAATCCCAATGTCCTTTCTACTTTCATATCACACGTATTTGATAACCCCTCCATACTAGTTTCCTTCTGTGTTGCTGTGAAAATTTCTGTTTAAAACTAAATGAGGAAGAAAGGAAAGTGATCCTTTCATCTCATAACTTCCATTTGACAAGCCAAATAAGAAGGAAATCGAGGCAGGAGTTTGAGGCAGAAACCTGGGAACCTGAAGCATAAACTAAAGAAGCGTGCTATCTGCTATTTGCTAAACTGCTATGTATGCTTCCCAACCTGGTTTTCTATATAATCCAGGAGCACCTGCTCAGGGCTGTAATTGTCACAGTAAGCAGAGCCTACAACTTCTATTGTCGATTTTGTCAGTCCAATGAGGGTATAGAGAGATTTTTTGGTGCAATGTATGGAAGCTTCACCTGTCGATAGAAGGCTGTTAGCCTATTAGCTTAGGAAAAAGATAGAGGGTGAATTCCTGACTAGACTGAGGACTTCTGAGATAGAGATGGAGGCCTGGGAAAAGATTTGCCTAGGAACTCTGAGGAAGATAGGCACATGAACTCTGAGAAGTAACAAGGCATATGGCACTCCAAGAATAGAACAAAGGGTTCTATATCTCAGCAAATGGTTGCTATGAGGTAGTAGGGGAACAGGCCCCGGCTGATGGCCTAAGCATTTATTCATATATACATCAGTCTCAGAGTCATTATTTTGGGGATCAAAGAGGATGGTTGGAGAAATGTGCAGTTATGAAGGCGTTTCTCACTTGAGTTTCTCTCTACTCTAGTTTGCATGAATTGAAGGAAACAACCAGCACACTCTCCTTTTTAGCTACCCCATTTTTCCCTCCAATGGGCCCCTTTCTTGTAGCATTACTTATGCCTACATTCACACAGATATAAATTTGAATACATACCATTAAGAACTGTCATTCACCACCTATAAAAAATAATGTGTAACACGTCTGGTTGAATATGGGTTTCTTCATTTAGTAAAATAAATTCCAGATTATGGTGGTTTGAATATGCTTGGCCTAGGGAAAAACACTATTAGGAGGTGCGGCCATTGTGGAGTAGGTGTGGCCTTGTTGGAGTAAAGGTCACTGTGGGGGTGAGCTTTGATGCACCTATCTTAGTCTCTGACCAGTGTAGCATAGGTCCCCTCCTGACTACCTAATGAATAGAGACTCCTTCAGATCAAGATGTAGAACCCTTGCCTCTTCTAGCTCCAACTCCACCCATATAATGCAATGCTTCCCATCAAGACGATAATGGACTGAACTTCTGAAACTACAAGCCAGCCCAAATTAAAAGTTTGCCCTTATAAGAGTTGCCATGGTCTTGGGATCTCTTCACAACAATGAAACCCTATCTAAGGCACAGATCCATTCATAATCCTGAAGATGTTATAATTTTAGTTATCTTTGATCTTAAAAAAACTTCATTGTATATTTATAGCACAACTGTATCATCTGAGTTTCAATTGATGGTGATTTATTTAGTATTTGTGTGGATTTTGTGATTGCTAGGTAAGTGTTCTGCCACTGATCCAAAGCAGTTATTTGGTAGACTTCTATGGAGATTTCTTACCATTGTCATTTGAAAACCAGGAAACAGATGTACAAATTCCCTATGGTAGCATTTGGAGTCTTTAGAAGTGGAATAGCTTCATTTTATATCAGTCTTAATTTTAGTTTTTTGAGAAGTCTCTGTACAGATTTTCATAATGTCTGTACAAGCATACACTTTTGTCAGCTGCTAATAAGCGTTCCTCATTTATTTTCCTGCTAAAAGTCATTCTAGATGCTCAACATGGTGTTAATTTTCATGTCATTCTTGGTTAAAGATGTTTAACACTTTCAAATATGTGTTAGACGGTTGTGCTTTTTCTGAGAACTCTCTGTTTAGCTCACTAGTCTACTTACTGGAAGTTATTTATTGAGGCTCATTTATTTTGATTATTTCACCTCTTGGTATATTTAGGCAATAACTGTGTGTCTGAAATCAAGCAGGAAAAAAGTTTTTTCCTACCTTTCCAGCTCTCTGTTCATTCTGTAGATGGTTTTCTTTGATGGGCAGAAGCCTTCTAATTTTATGTAATCCTATCATTCAATATTTGGCACTATTTTTGTGTTGCAGAGATTTATTCCCTATACCTATACTTAGAAGTGTTTTTTCTGTTAATTCCTCACATTTCCAGTATACTAAATTTTAAATTCTTCTTTTTGGTAATTTAAATTGATTGGCTTTATAAGGTAAGAGATATGGATCTAATTTCACTTTTCTGAGGGCAACCATCTAGAGTTTAGGCATCATTTACTTCATCAAATATGAGAATGCCTACTCCTACTTTTTGAAGGTATTCCTTTATTAGTATGTAATATGTAAATTTAGGTTTTTGTTGACAGAGTCCTGCTATTTTTGTAACTTAAGGCATTGTGCATTTCACTTTTTATATTCAAAAAAATTCTTGTCTATTTCATTGAACTGTCCAAACTTTTAGACTTTACCTAAGCTCTGTCATCTACCACATAAATTTCAGAGTTCTCTAAAGTTTAGGTAAGATTTGCTCATTTAATTTTTTTTTTATTATTTTATCCTTTAGTCTGTACCAATAGTCTCAAAGCAATTCAATCTCTGGTGTTTTTGACAATTATTTTGTGTAGGCCTATATGTGATGGAGATTAAGAGAATATGGAAGCCCTGCCCACATGAGTTTGGCTTTTGTTTATCCTACTCCAAATCTGTCAGGATATTGTACAAATTTCCCCACAAGTGTTCTATGAGCTTTCTCTAGATGAAACTAGTCGGATGGAGGTGTGGAAAACCATCACCTTTTTAACCCTTGTCCACAATTTTCCGTTGATTCCTTTAGCATTTGTTTGTTGCTTATGGAATTTGTTGTTTCCATCAGAACAATGTAAGATGTTCTGGGTTTCTCCATGAGTAACCTGTTGTTTGAATTTCTTGCTGGTTCTGTCAATGGTAGGCGCAAGCCAGTGGGGGGCTTATAGTACTTTCAACTTGACAGACCCGTACCAGTCTTCTTGTGGTGTGTCTGCTTCCTGATGTGCTCTGCTCATTTTCCAACACTTTCAGCCTCACAGATCTCTCTCCATAACTTTGAGCTCTCACAGTGCTCATTGTCCTTGAGCATAATTTCTAGGCAGGCCCTAGCTCAGCTAGAATCCTGTTTGCTTGTTGGAAGAACCTTGTTCTTGTAGCCCAGTCTGGTCTTGAATTCTTGGTAATTCTTCTAACTTTGACTCTCAGTTGATGATATCATAAGCGTGCCTTAACATGCCCAGGTTTCTTTTGTATTTCTAGTAAACCATAAATTGTTTTGAAAGAGTGCTTCATCTTTAGTAGAGATAATACATATAATACACAGATGACATGCTGAAATGTTATTAGTTGCTTTCTTTTTTATTCTTCTTGTTCTATTGTTTCATTAGATATATTCTTTATTTACATTTCAAATGCTGTCACCTTTCCTGGTTTCCCCCTAAACATTCCCTAACCCATCTCCCTCCCCCTGCTCAGCACTCAATCCACTCCCACTTCCCTGCTCTGGCATTCCCCTATACTGGGGCATCTACCCTTCTCAGAACCAAAGGCCTTGCCTCCCTTTGATGTCCAACAAGCCCATCCTCTGCTCATATGCATCTGGAGTCATGGGTCCCTCCATGCATACTCTTTTGTTAGTGGTTTAGTCCCTAGGAGCTCTGGGGGGATACAGGTTGGTTCATATTGTTGTTCCCCCTATGGTGTTGCAAACCCCTTCAGCTCTATGGTTCCTTTCTCTAGCTCCTCCATTGGGGACCCTGTGCTCAGTTCAATGGTTGGCTGAGACTGTCCCTCTCTGTAGTTGTCATGCATTAGCAGAGCCTCCCAGGTGACAGCTATATCAGGCTCTTATCAGCAAGCACATGTTGGCATCCACAATAGTGTTTGGGTTTTGTAACACTTTATGGGATGGATCCCTAGATAGGGCAGTCTCTGAATGGTTTTATCCTCAGTCTCCACTCCTTTCAAAAGTCAGATATGTGAGGCATGAGCAAAGAAAAGACAAGAGGAAGACAAATGCAACATCATGAGTCTAAGTAGTGAACATAATCTTGGATCTCTTCCAGAAAATAAATTATTATTGACACAAAACAATGTTATTTATTAGAAGAAATATATAAATATGCT